>NC_069503.1:847898524-848081024 GCF_027579735.1 Bombina bombina
TCTAGAAGCGTGGGTAGCACCCTCTATACACAGAGGTACCACTACCTACCGTAAACTTCACATGAATCCCAAAAGAACGTACATTGATGTCATCGATGAGGACGCACTAGGTTACCTTACTGTGGATTACCTAATTTGCCCGATCCTGTACTTACTTCCCAAAATCCACAAGTCATTGGATAACCCCCCGGGCAGACCAATAGTGTCGGCAAGGGGGTCATTGTTACAGCCGCTGGCTGAATTTGTAGATTTCTATTTACAGCCAGTGGTTCAGAATACCCAAGCGCACCTTAAAGATTAATTTGAATTGATCAACTTGTTGAGAAACATTGATGGTATTAACCCAACTGACATTTTGGTAACCATGGACGTAGTGAGCTTGTATACGGTCATTCCCCATGTACATGAGATAGCCATGATTAGACAAGCCCTCATTAACAACATCTCAAAGAATTTTGTTTGGAAAACTTTTTTTTTTCGTTTTGAAGAGTCTTACTATCATCAAACCATGGGCACGGCGATGGGATCTAATATGGCCCCATCCTACGCCAACATTTACATGGCTATGTACGAGCATCAATACACTTTTTTGGAAACAGTGGCAACTTAAATTTTACAGTCGGTATATAGACGACGTGTTTTTGATCTGGAGTAGCACTCCTGACTCTCTGTCTGAATGGGTGAATGATCTCAATACACTCGACTATTCGGTTCAAAATGGAACAAAGCACTGACTGTATACATTTCCTTGACTTGGAGATTTTTAAAGTTGAGACGGAGGGTGTAAATACACTACATACTACCCTATACAAGAAAGAGACTGATAGGAACTCCACACTCCATTACAGCAGCTTTCATCCTAGGTTTCAAAAAGATGGGGCGAGTTCCTCGCAGCTCCTGCGGTTGGTCCGCAATAATACGGATGACACACGCAAAGTATCACAACTTGAAGAGATGTCCCAAAGATTTCTCAAACGGGGGTATCCGTTGTCTCTGATTGAACAACAACGTCAGAAAGCCAGCGAATGGACAGAGGATGCAGTGATCGCCAGGAAGACTACTACTGAGACCTGTGATCGGTTGAATTTCCTCACCACTTATAGTCCTGGGCCTGAACTAATCAGTGCCACCATCAAGAAAAATTGGCTGATGCTGTCCAAGGATTCCAGTCTACCATTTCCAGATGCTCCAACACCATGGTTGGTGTATAAGAGGGCTAGCAATCTACGAGATTTGCTAGTACTTAATGATCCAGTGCATTGTTATGCAAGACAAGGTTGGCTACCCAAGGGTAAGCCGGGATGTTCCAGGTGTGGCAACTGTGTGACATGCAACAGCCTCATCATTGGGAATTCATTCCAACACCCGCACACCAATAAGCGGTTTAAGATTAACCACAGGCTAACATGTACGTCTGACTGTCATTTACACCATTATCTGTCCGTGCTCCATGTATTATATTGGAAAGATGGTGACATCCTTCAGGGAATGATTTGCTAACCATAAGACTGCTATACGGCAGGCTCTTGACAAGGGACGTTCGGACCAGCCGGTGGCGCGTCATTTTCTTAATGCTGGACACCCAATTGCATCACTTCGGACCATCCTGATTGATCATGTACCCGGCTCTAACAGGGGGGTAACAGAGGACAGAAACTACTACAACTGGAAGCACGTTGGATATTCAACCTTGACACGGTTACCCCCCCGAAGACTAAACACAAACATTGACTTTGGCTGCTGCTATAAGACCAGATGAATTGTTTCACCTGTGTCTGTTATATGATGTGTCTTTTTCTTTCTCCCCTTCTAACAATGTGGCCTGTATTGGTCCCTTTGCATAGTTGATATGTATTAAGTAATACACTCTATATGTTCTTGCATCTATCGTTTTTGATATGCTGGGGTGTCATCTATTTTTGTGGGTCTGTCACCTTGATACCTCTGTGTATAGAGGGTGCTACCCGCGCTTCTAGATTTATATTAATACGTTTAATTGAGCCCCTGTAACTATGTTTCCTTATTTACACTTTTACTGTTTTGGGTGCTTATTGTTGCTGTCATATTGGCCACTGTCAATATTCACTGCTTGTGGTACCGCCCACATTTCATGTGTTTGCTTGCATTACTCAGTAATACGCTTTGCTCGTTATCTCATTGGTCTATGCATGACACGCTTGGGGTGAAGCTGGCTGACCCAGTTCCAGGTGATGCATCTGGTCTCTGCAGCTGTTTGCAGTTGCTTGTTACTTGTGGGTGTGTACCGCTCGGGCGTCCTGATTGGCTATGACTTAAGAGTGGTTGGTATTTAAAGGTGTAGGGTAGCTGTATGTGTTATGTCTGTCCTGGCTTATGTTTACCATTGACAAAAGCCCATGTGAGGGCTGAAACGTTTGGTTATTTACACATTAAACGGTTTATAAATTCCTGCTGTGCTAAGTTTTTGCTGGATACGGAACCCATCCATTTGGATCCTTCACCACTTGCTAATAAATATATATATATATATATATATATATATATATATATATATATTGAACAGGGTTTGTTCTAATAGCGCTTGCAGAAGATGTTCCTCATAAGCATGTGAAAGGGAAAAAAACAAAAATGGGAATATCCCCAAAATGAGTGATGAATTAATGAAATCAAAATGAATGATAATAAATGCTCACCTGTTGGATCACAGGGATCAACGATCAGCGACGAGTGAATACTAGTGGTGTATGCAGACACCAAACAGGAACACCTCATATGATGAAAACAGGAGTAAATACACACAAAAAATAATAAAGGGTGGTGTGTATAGAGATTAATATAAATTAATATAAAAAATCAGGTTAGCAAAAATGTTACAATACAAGAGGCTATTTACATAAAAACAAAATGCAAAAAATGAAGTAAAATACAATCAAATGTAAGTGGCCAGTGAGCACGGCAACGGAGTGGAGCGTGCAGGTGGCCGTTAACTTACTAATGATGGTTGCTGAGCGGTTGTAACACTGGTGTGATCCAAACTGACAGGAATGGAAAAATAGCTGAGAAAAAGGTAGCTACACGGAGCAGCTCACGATCAAACTCAGCGGGTGATTAGGAATTCCGGATGTGACGTCACGAACGTGCGTCACGTGCCTTACGCGTTTCGTGAGCGTATCAGCTCACTTCATCAGATGGGGATGCACCAAAATTTCGGCAGCAGACGAAAATGGCATTTTTTGCTATTTTGTTTTTCGTTTTTTTTGCCTGTTATTTTCAGTAAAATTATTGTGTAGCATGTTTCAAATTTGATGCTAGCCTAGAGCTGCTTAAGTTTATTACTTGACTTACTGTTCTGCATATAATGAGTTTTCTAGGACTATACTTTATTTGGATAATAGGTAAAAAAAAAAAAACCTGTTAAATAGGATTCTGTTAAATAAAACTAAATGAAGAATAATACAGTATATTGATATTTATAATTGTTTTAAGTAGGGATGCACCAAAATTTTGGTCACAGAAACATTTTGGCCGAAAATGGCATTATTTTTGCCTGTTTTTTGTTTTTCTTGGAAAATTGTGTAGCATATTATTGTTTTAAGATATTTTTGCCCAATTTTAGTATGTTACTTTCAATAAAAGTGTTGTTTTTTTTTATTGGCTTTAATTATGCAAAAAAACCTAAAAAATAAAAATTTTAAATAATTTGAAAAAATACATTTTCGGTATCGTTTTCGGCCAAGTGCATCCCGGATTTTCGGATTCGGTCCAGAATTTCCATTTTGGTGCATCACTAATATTATATATGTATGTATGTATATATATATATATATATATATATATATATATATATATATATATATATATATATATATATATATATATATATATATATATATATATATATATATATATATATATATTTGTGTGTGTGTGTGTGTGTGTGTGTGTCTGTGTGTGTGTGTGTGAGCAAAAGTTCAAAAGGTATATGCACTCTCACCACCATCCTACAACTGCCAGGGTGCTCTGTGGAAGTATAAGCAAGGTAGATAAGTTAAAGCACTCACTGGACTTCAGAATACTGTGTACAAAAATATTTATTTGTGACGTTTTGGGACCTCAAAACGTCCCTTCTTCTGACAACCCGAGTATACAAACATGCAGACTTATAAAGGCCTGTGAAACCCTCCCCCAGTAAGGCCACCAATCACTGAAGACCGTGTGCACAGATACAAGGGGCTGTACCATAAGACAGCCCAAATGTGAAACATAACACTTTGGTACAACAAAACAAATGTAACAACCTAACATGTGCCTTAATGCTATTATATAAAGTAAGAAATTGAAAAACAACAATGTGTAACATTAGGTCGTGGTGCAAGATCCAACTTACTACCAGCTCCCTAAAACAGAAGTTCCCCATTCAATCACTAAAATGGAACTATCCACAACAACCCTTATTGGCTAAAACAGACCGCCTCACCCCCAATGGGAGTCATAGTTACTAGTGTAAACCAAACTAAAATCCGCACAACGGAAAATCCTTGATATATATATATATATATATATACACACATACATACACAATCTTATAGTCTCTTGCTGACAACACAACATTCACTATCTTTCACTAAAAACAAAATATTGTGCTCTACAATATGCTGCAAACAAGCACATGTAGAAGAGTAAATGCACCAATTTATCAAGGACCTTTAAATTAAACAAAAGAAGGATCAAATTTCCATCAAATGAGAGGGGAAAAAAAAACAATCTCTCAGTAGTTCTATATTTAATTAACAACTTATTTTTCCTTTTTTTTAAATCGTATATCATGACAATATTCTTAAGGCTTTGCTAATTAGCGCATTGCAGCTAAGGAGCTAAGGGTACTCATCCCATGAATGTTTTGCAAATGAGACATGCACAGTTATCTAATATACATTGGATGTGAAAGTCTTTCTAAAATGCCCTAAAACTAGGAATATTGATATAAAACTTGTCATATAAAAAAAATATAAAAACGTACATAGATACCAAATACTGGTTTTAAACAGGATTATGTTATTGACAAGTGGTCTACCAGTTTACCTTTTCATAAATTATACTACATACAAAATCACACCCTTGGTCAATCTCTGAAATAGGTGCAGTTTGTCTGTAAACATTTTATGCACTGACTAAATGTTAAGACAAGGGACAAAATTTGTTCTCCAGATCCATGTAACTTTGTGTTTCAATGTCAACTTTGACTTTTACTTCTATTATCTAATTTGCATCTTTCTATTCATATTCTTTGTTAAAATGCATACCCAGCTAGGTCCAAAAAAAGTATGCTTACCTGATAAATTAATTTATGTCATGATGGTGGGAGTCCACAAGCCAACTGGTATTTCAGTCTGATGTATATCCAAATAGGAGAAGTAGAAACTGCCGCCAGAAAAAAATAACTAATCAAAACAAAAAAAAAAAACTGGGCTGGTCTTGTGGACTCTCACCAACATGAAAGAAATTAATCAGGTAAGCATACATTTTGTTTACTTTTATAAGATAGGTAGAGACCACAAGGCATTACTCCTGGAATTAATACCCAAACAGTGGAGTCCAGGGGTAATTGGGAGAGATTTTGTTTCACCTAATTTCCAGAAACTGCTGCCTGAAGGACTTTCCTACCAAACATATCAAAGTCATGAAAATAGAGAAATGATGTTGCTGACTTGAAAATACAATCAATATAAGTCTCATGTTTGTAAATCCAAGAAGAGGAAACTAATATAGTAAAATATTTCAAGAAACAAACACATTACAGGACTGACTAAAAACCCTTGAAATGTGATAGTAGAATTCTAATGCTCTTACTATATCTAAAAAAAAGTAAGAGAGACTATCAAATTGTTTGTATTAGGACAAAGATGGGTACAATCCCCTGATTGATATTATCCGAAATATTACTTTAGGTATAAAAGCAAAATAAGTCCTTAAAATAATATAAGGAAGCAAGAAAGTGTAACATTTCAGAAAGTTTCTGGCAGAAGATAATGCAAAAGCAACAAAAACTTTTAAGATAGAAGCTAAAATGACTAAAGCATGCAGGTTCAAAAGGAAAAACACGTAAAGCGTGTAAATAAAATTAATGTAACAAAGAGGAGAGATTGGTTTTAGAAAGTGGACATATCCTGACTAAGCCTGAAGAAAAGCCTTGATGTCAAGACACTTAGCAACTTTACAGAAAAAGGCAAATTATGACTCTTTAAAGAGTTAACAGCAGAGAACCTGAATGTATTCCCTCTTAATTAGTGAAATACATTACAGTTCTCTGGTGCTAGTGTCTCATCTATACCATACAAAATGGGTTTGCAACAAATTGACCAAATGGCTTAAACAGAGTCAAGTCCAAAAAAAAACTTTCATGATTTAAATAGGGAATGTAATTTTAAACAACTTTCCAATTTACTTTCAGCACCAATTTTGCTTTGTTCTCTTGGTATTCTTAGTTGAAAGCTAAACCTAGGAGGTTCATATGCTAATTTCTAAGATCTTGAAGGACTGTCTCTAATCTGAATGCATTTTGACCACTAGAGGGCATTAGTTCATGTGTTTCATATAGATAACATTGAGCTCATGCATGTGAAGTTACCCTGGAGTGAGCACTGATTGGCTAAAATGCAAGTCTGTCAAAACAACTGAAACAAGGGGGCAGTTTGTAGAGGCTTAGATACAAGATATTCAGAGGTAAAAAGTGTATTTCTATAACAGTGTTGGTTATGCAAAACTGGGGAATGGGTAATAAAGGGATTATCTTTCTTTTTAAACAATAAACAGTCTGGTGTTGACTGTCCCTTTAATATGAAGGTTGCAGGGGTACAGGTACGGGGATCTCCTTTCTTTTGTGTAATTGGCCAGAGTCCATGAGCTAGTGACATATGGGAAATACATTCCTACTAGGAGGGGCAAAGTTTCCCAAACCTCAAAATGCCTATAAATACACCCCCCCCCCCACCACACCCACAATTCAGTTTTACAAACTTTGCCTCCTATGGAGATGGTGAATTAAGTTTGTGTTAGATTTCTACGTTCATATGTGCTTCTCAGCATGCTGAAGCCCAGTTCCTCTCAGAGTGCAGTGAATGACAAAGGGATATGAAGGGAGTATTACCTATTGAATACAATGGTCAACCTAACAGGGATCTATTTCATAGGTTCTCTGTTATCGGTCGTACAGATTCATCTCCTACCTCCCTTTTCAGATCGACTATATACTCATATATACCATTACCTCTACTGATTCTCGTTTCAGTACTGGTTTGGCTATCTACTTTATGTAGATGAGTGTCTTTTGGTAAGTATGTTTCCTTTTATTTAAGACACTCTCAGCTATGGTTTGGCACTTTATATGTAAAGTTCTAAATATATGTTTTGTACTTATATTTGCCATGATTCAGGTTAATCAGTATATTTCCTTTTTGCAGACTGTCAGTTTCATTTTGGGAAATGCATATAGAGGAAAAAAAAAAAACATTTTCTTACCTAAAATTATCAAATTGACTCTCTTTTTTAAATTGCGGGCTGTTAGGCTCGCGGGAGCGTAAAATACTATAATTTATTGCGTCATTCTTGGCGCAAGACTTTTTTGGAGCGAGAATTACATTTGTTGACATTTCATCATTTCCGGCATCTTAGTTGGCGCCAAGAATTTTCACGTAGTTGCGTCATCTATGACGCTCATGTTTGTTGCAGACGTTCTTGGCACCAAAAAATATTTTGACAGTTGTGGGCGTTATACTTGGCGCCAGATTTCTGACATTATTTAAGTCTTTATTTCATTTTGCTTCTGGTTTCCAGAGGCTTATTTTGTTTGCATTTTTTTCCCATTCCTGAAACTGTCATATAAGGAAAATGATATTTTGCTTTATATGTTGTTTTTTCTCTTACATTTGCAAGATATCTCAAAAACTGTTCCTGTATCAGAAAACACTGTTGGATTCCTGCTGACTGATATCAGTCCTACCAAAGCTAAGTTCATTTATTTTAATGTTATGAATTTTTATCTTTAGCTATGGTTTGTAATAAGTTATCATGATAAACTTTTACATGCAGAGAAAATGTCCATCAGTATTAATGCATTGTCTAGTGCTATTCTTTTAACATCTAATGTACAAGATATACCTAGGAATTTATAAGAATATTTTTCTGATTCTATTCTGAAGGCTTTGTCTGCCATCTCGCCTTCTAATAAAATGTAATGGTCTTTTTTAAACCTCTCATTTAGTTGATGAATTTTCAAATGACCGACAACATACTGAATTATCCTTCTCTGATGATGATTTATCTCATTCAGAATATCCTTCATCAGATATTGACACTAACAAATCTACTTTTTTACTTTTAAATAGAGTACATTCATTCTTTGTTGAAAAGGTTTTGATTATATTGGATATTGAGGAGACTAGTCCTCTTGATTTTAAGACTAGCTAACATTTAAATTCTGCTTATTAACCTCCTGTGGTTACTTCAGAGGTTTTTTTTCCAGTTCCTAATACTAGGGAATGGAATAGGTCTGGGACTTCTTTTATTCCTTCTTTAAGGTTTTAAAATTGTATCCTTTGCCAGCAGATAGTTTGGAGTTTTGGGAAAAGATCCCCAAAGTTAATGGGGCTCTCTCTACTCTTGCTAAACATACTACTATTCCTATGGAAAATAGTATTTATTTTTAAGTTCCTTCAGATGGGAAACTTGTATCTTATCTAAGGAAAATTATTTTATTTTCAAGTCCTTTTCTTAGGCCTGCAATTTCTTTGGCTAATGTTGCAGCCGTTTCATCTTTTTTGGTTGGAAACTTTAGTGCAACAAGTATCGGATTATGATTTGTTTAGCATTGTTAAGTTGATTTAACATGCTAATAATTTCATTTGTGATGCCATTTTATTGATATTTTCATAATTGAGGTTAAATCTATGTCTTTAGCTATTTTAGCTAGAAGAACTTTGTGACTTAAATTTTAGAATGCTGATTTGTTTTCTAAAATCCAGATTTCTATTTTTCCAAGGTAATAAATTATTTGGTTCACAGTTGGATTCAATACTTTCAACTGTTACTCTGGGGAAGGAAGTTTTTTTGCTTCAAGATTAAGTTCTAAGGGTAAATCTTAAGCTTATTTCAGTTTTTGTTCTTAATAAAGAACGGAAACCTAATTCTTCCCCAAGTAACATGTTTCTAATTGGAAGCTTTCTTCAAAATGGAATGAATTCAAGCCATTTAAGAGATCAAAGCCAGCCCCCAAATTCACATGAAGGTGCGGCCCTTATTCCAGCTTAGCTGGTAAGGAGCAGTTTAAGACTTTTCTAAAAGTTGTTTGGTTCAATTCGGTCCAAACTTCTTAGATTGGGGTACAGAATAGGATTCAGAGTAAGACCACCTGTGAGAAGTCTTTTTCTCTCTCACATATTTCAGCTATTCCAGTAAAGGCTCAGACTTTCCTGAAGTGTGTTTCAGACCTGGAGTTATCTGGGGTATTCATACCAGTTCCGTTTCAGGAACGGGGTCTGGGGTTTTTGTTCAGAACTATTCATTGTCCCAAAGATAGAAAATCTTTTGAATTGTCATGTAAGAGTACCATCTTTCAGAATGGTATTTATAAGGTCTATTCTGCCTTTTGTTCAGCAAGGGCATTATTTGCCTACAACATACTTACAGGATGCATATCTTCATATTCTGTTTTCATTCAGATTATTTTCATTTTCTGAGATTCTCTTTTTTAGACAAGCATTACCAATTTGTTGCTTTTCCTTTCTGGCCTAGCGACAGCTCTAGGAATCTTTTCAAATGTTCTCGGTGTTTCCTTATTTGGACGATATCATGGTACTTGCTCAGTCTTTTCTTCTGCAGAATCTCATATGATTCAACTTCTGTTGTTTTCTTCAAAGACATGGTTGGAGGATCATTTTACCAAAAGTTCCTTGATTCCTCAAGACAGGGTCACCTTTTTTAGGTTTCCAGATGGATTGTGTCAATGTCTTTGTCTCTAAGAGACAAGAGACAATTTTTATTGGGTTCAGCTTGTCGGAACCTTCAGTCTCTATTTCCTTCAATAGCTATATGCGTGGAAGTTTTAGGTCTCATGACTGCAGCATTGGATTAGATTCCCTTTGCTCATTTTCATATGAAACCTCTCCAGTTTTTAATGCTGAATTAATGGTGCAGGGATTATTCTAGGATATCGCATTTAATATCCTTGAATCCCAATATTCAACTATCTCTGACTTGGTGGTTAGATCACCATCGTATAGTTCTATGGGTCTCTTTGGTTCATCCAACCTGGACCATGATCACAACAGATGCGAGTCTTTTAGGTTGGGAAGCTGTCTGGGGATCTCTGACAGCACAAGGGGTTTGGAAATCTCAAGATGCGAGATTACCTATTAATATTTTGGAACTCCATGCGATTCTCAGAGTTCTTCAGTTTTGGCTTCTATTTGAAGAGAGAGACGTTTTATTGGTTTTCAGACAGACAATGTCACAACAGTGGCATATGTCAATCATTAGGGTGGGACTCACAGTCCTCAGGCTATGAAAGAAGTATCTTGGATACTTGCTTGGGCAAAATCCAGCTCCTGTCTAATTTCTGCAGTCCATATCCCAGGTATAGACAATTGGGAAGCGGATTATCTCTGTCATCAAGCTTTACATCTGGGAGAATGGTCTCTTCACCCAGATGTGTTTTTTTTTTCAAAGTGTTCAGATGTGGGGGCTTCCAGAAATAGATCTGATGGCATCTCATCTAAACAAGAAACTTTCCAGGTACCTATCCAGGTCCAGGGATCATCAGGCGGAAGCAGTGGATGTATTGACACTTCCTTGGAGTTATCAACCTGCCTATATTTTTCTGCCTCTAGTTCTTCTTCCAAGAGTGATTTTCAAAATCATCATGGAGCAATTGTTTGTGCTGCTGGTGGCTCCAGCATGGCCGCTCAGGTTTTGGCATGTGGATCTTGTTCGGATGTCCAGTTGCCAACCTTGGCCATTTCCATTAAGGCCAGACCTTATATCTCAAGGTTCGTTTTTCCATCAGGATCTCAAATAATTTAATTTGATGGTATGGAAATTGAACGTTTAGTCATAGGGTTTCTCTGACTCAGTGATTAATACTATGTTGCAGGCTCGTAAATCTGTGTCTAGAAAGATTTATTATCGAGTTTGGAAGACTTACATTTCATGGTGCTCTTCTCATAAATTCTCTTGGTATTCTTTTAGAATTCCTAGAATTTTACAGTTTCTTCAGGATGGTTTAGATAAGGGTTTGTCTGCAAGTTCTTTGAAAGGACAAATCTCTTCTCTTTCTGTTCTGTTCCACAGAAAAATTGCTAAACTTCCTGATATTTATTGTTTTGTACAGGCTTTGGTTCGTATCAAGCCTGTCATTAAATCAATTTCTCCTCCTTGGAGTCTTAATTTGGTTTTGACGGCTTTACAGGCTCCTCCGTTTGAGCCTATGCATTCTCTGGACATTAAATTACTTTCTTGGAAAGTGTTGTTCCTTTTGGCCATCTCTTCTGCTAGAAGTGTTTCTGATTTATCTGCTCTTTCTTGTGAGTCTACTTTTTGCAAACTTCGTTTAAATATTTACCTAAAGTTGTGAACTCCAACAACATTAGTAGAGAAATTGTTGTCCCTTCTTTGTGTCCTAATCCTAAGAATACTCTGGAGAGATCCTTACATTCTTTGGATGTGGTAAGAGCTTTGAAATATTATGTTGAAGCTACTAAAGATTTCAGGAAGGCTTCTAGTCTATTTGTTATCTTTTCTAGTTCTAGGAAAGGTCAAAAGGCTTCTGCCATTTCTTTGGCATCTTGGTTAAAGCTTTTGATTCATCATGCTTATTTGGAGTCGGGTAAATCCCTGCCTCAGAGGATTACGGCTTATTCTACTAGGTTAGTTTCCACTTCCTGGGTTTTTAAGAATGAAGCTTCTGTTGATCATATTTGCAAAGCAGCAACTTGGTCTTCTTTGCTTACTTTTCCTAAATTCTACCATTTTGATGTTTTCTCTTCTTCAGAAGCAGTTTTTGGTAGAAAAATACTTCAGGCAGCTGTTTCAGTTTGATTCTTCTGCTTATATTTTCAGGTTTTTTTTCATTATAAGATTAACACTTGATTTTGGTTGTGGATTAATTTTTCAGCGGAATTGGCTGTCTTTATTTTTATCCCTCCCTTTCTAGTGACTCTTGCGTGGAGTTCCACATCTTGGGTATTTGCTATCCCATACGTCACTAGCTCATGGACTCTTGCCAATTACATGAAGAAAACATAATTTATGTAAGAATTTACCTGATAAATTAATTTCTTTCATTTTGGCAAGAGTCCTTGAGACCCACCCTTTTAATGGTGGTCCCACCCTTTTTATGGTGCTTATGTTTTTTTTTGTATAAAGCACAATTATTCCAATTCCTTGTTGATGCTTTCGCTCCATTCTTATCACCCCACTTCTTGGCTATTCGTTAAACTGAATTGTGGGTGTGGTGGGGGTGTATTTATAGGCATTTTGAGGTTTGGGAAACTTTGCCCCTCCTGGTAGGAATGTATATCCCATACGTCACTAGCTCATGGACTCTTGCCAATATGAAAGAAATGAATTTATCAGGTAAATTCTTACATAAATTATGCTTTTCTACTACCTATTCCTACTTTTTTTTTTTTTTTAATCTTCCTTTATACCTATATCTGTTTTTCATAGAGAACTGGACATACACACACACATACATATATATATATATATATATATATATATATATATATATATATATATATATATATAAATATATAAAAAAATATATAAAAAGGATCTGCCACATTCAGGAAAACTAAAATTTAATTTGAGGTAATAAAGTAATGAATGGAGGCGCTCTGCACCCTCTGAACAGTCCCTGGTTTTCACCACAGCTTAGTGTGTCCTAATGCTGCATCCATGAGCTATTCATGAAAATATAATTTTACCCTTAGCCAGCCTGTACAGAAGTATCATTTTCAATTATATTAAAGATTAAACTAACAGTGCACTCAGGCAAGCAGCAGATCAGATTAATTATATTTAAATGCACAGTAAGTGTAAACATTTTCTTTGCACATAGAATTAAAAGGTATGCACAATGTAATGCCCCTTTAAAAAGGTGTATACAAATGTGTGTTTTTATTTTATATTTACTTTATACTCTATGGCATGGGATTCTCTGGATGCCCTCATGCCTCAGTTTTAGCGTTTTCTTCCCTGCATTGTCTGCCCCTCATGCTTTTAGCTTTTCTTCGTCTGTGCATCTCCAGCAGTGTAAATGCAAACAGAGCTTCAGCACTGAAATAAAGAATGAATTGCATTATTATTTGCTCTGCATTAACAGCCTTAGATGGTACAGCATCTGATTGGCTTTACCTCCAGTCCAGACAGAGATAAAGAAAAAAGTCTCAAGGCATAGTGGCAAGAATGCATTCAAAGGGGGTTGGAAATATACGTGTAATTTAGCTTTAAAAACTAGTCAAAAAGCTATTAACTTGAATTGTGTTGTAAACTTATAAATGTAGTAGAAATTTTGTAAGTTTACCGTCTCTTTCAGTATATGGTTTTAAAGGCAGTTTGAAAATAAATAAATAAATATATGCTTACCTGAGAAATTCATTTCTTTCATGGTGGTGACAATCCAGGATCTATTACTCCTGGGAATAATTCTTCCCTACCACTAGGAGGCGGCAAAGATTCCCAAATCCTAGGAGCTCTATAAAACCCCTCCCAGCTCACATTTACCTCAGTCTAACGTATAGCCAAGCAAAATCAGGTAGGAAAAAGGAACAAGAACCATAAAAGGAGAGGGATAAAAATGTGCTCAATAAATAAACACCACCAACAAAACACAGGGTGGGGTCTCATGGACTCTCACCACCATGAAAGAAATGAATTTATCATCAGGTAAGCATAAACTATGTTTACTTTCATACAGGTGGTGAGAGTCCATGATCCAATACTTCTGGGAACTAATACCCAAGCTGTGCAAGTCTACAAGTAATAACAAAACAGTGGGATTTAAATAATGTTTTTTCACTGAGAAAACAAAATCTAGAACCCCACAGAAACCAAAAAGGAGCATAAATCTATTTTTTAATGCACTTAAAAAAAAAAATCAAACAGGCAAAAATCAATCAAGCTGAGACAGCTGCCTAAAGTACCATCCTACCAAAGGCTGCCTCAGAAGAAGCAAAAACATAAAAATGGTTGAATTTAGTAAAAGTATGCAAAGAAGACCAGGGTCGCGATCCGATATACAGCATAGTTTTCGGCGCAAGCGAGGGAACCCGCGCCACCCGTAGTTTCACCTCGCACATCAGGGTATTACATATACCCCGCCGGCAGTTTCTAAAGTGCTGTAAGTCGGACAAACTAGCGATGTCCAGAAATAAGCGTAAGTACAAATTTCTGGAGTCGCCAGTGACTTACGGCACTTTAGAAACTGCCTGCGCCTAAAAAACACTTATTAAAATATCAAATCTCCCGTAACTGTCTAACCTGCCTCCCAAAAAAAGCCAGACACGTATACCCCTATATCCGCAATCCCCCCTCTCACTCCTAATAATAAATGTATCAACCGCTAAACCGCCACTCCCGGACCCCACCACCACTAAATAAAGTGTTTAACCCCTAAATTGCCGCTCCCGGACCCTGCCGCCACCTACATTATATGTATTAACACCTAATCTGATCAACCTACACCGCTGCCACCTACATTAAATGTATTACCCCTAATCTGATCCCCCTACACCGCCGCCAGCGACATTAAATGTATTAATCCCTAATCTGATCCCCCTACACCACCGCCACCTACATTATATATATTAACCCCTAATCTGATCCCCCTACACCACCGCCAGCTACATTAAATGTATTACCCCCTAATCTGATCCCCCTACAACGTCGCCAGCTACATTAAATGTATTACCCCCTAATTTGATCCCCCTACACCGCCGCCAGCTACATTAAATGTATTACCCCCTAATCTGTTCCCATTACACCGCCGCCACCTACATTATATATATTAACCCCTAATCTGATCCCCCTAAACCACCGCCAGCTACATTAAATGTATTAACCCCTAATCTGATCCCCCTACACCGCCGCCACCTACATTAAATATGTTACCCCCAAACCTAAGTGTAACCCTAACACCCCCTAACTTAATTATTCTTTAAATAAATCTAAATAATATTAATATTATTAACTAAAGTATTCCTATTTAAAACTAAATACTTACCTATAAAATAAACCCTGAGATAGCTACAATATAATTAATAATTACATTGTAGCTATTTTAGGATTTATATTTATTTTACAGGTAACTTTGTATTTATTGTAACTAGGTACAATAGCTATTAAATAGTTAACTATTTAATAGCTACCTAGTTAAAATAATTACAAAATTACCTGTAAAATAAATCCTAACCTAAGTTACAAATACACCTAACACTACACTATCAATAAATTAATTAAATAATAATTTAATAATAAATAATAATTTAATAATAATTCAAATAGCTACAATGTAATTATTAATTATATTGTAGCTATCTTAGGGTTTATTTTATGTATTTAAGTATTTAGTTTTAAATAGGAATACTTTAGTTAATAATATTAATATTATTTAGATTTATTTAAAGAATAATTAAGTTAGGGGGTGATAGGGTTACACTTAGGTTTGGGGGTAATATATTTAATGTAGGTGGTGGCAGTGTAGGGGGGGTCAGATTAGGGGGTAATACATTTAATGTAGCTGGCGGCGGTGTATTGGGATCAGATTAGGGGGTAATACATTTAATGTAGCTGGTGGCGGTGTAGGGGGATCATATTAGGGGGTATATATAAATATATATATAAATAATGTAGGTGGCGGCGGTGTAGGGGGATCAGATTAGGGGTTAATAAATTTAATGTAGCTGGCGGCGGTGTAGGGGGATCAGATTAGGGGTTAATACATTTAATGTAGCTGGTGGCGGTGTAGGGAGATCAGATTAGGGGGTAATACATTTAATGTAGCTGGTGGCGGTGTAGGGAGATCAGATTAGGGGGTAATACATTTAATGTAGCTGGCGGCGGTGTACAGGGATCAGATTATGGGTTAATACATTTAATGTAGCTGGCGGCGGTGTAGGGGGATCAGATTAGGGGTTAATACATTTAATGTAGCTGGCGGCGGTGTAGGGGGATCAGATTAGGGGGTAATACATTTAATGTAGCTGGCGGCGGTGTAGGGGGATCAGATTAGGGGGTAATACATTTAATGTAGCTGGCGGCGGTGTAGGGGGATCAGATTAGGGGGTAATACATTTAATGTAGCTGGCGGCGGTGTAGGGGGATCAGATTATGGGTTAATACATTTAATGTAGCTGGCGGCAGTGTAGGGGGATCAGATTAGGGGTTAATACATTTAATGTAGCTGGCGGCGGTGTAGGGGGATCAGATTAGGGGTTAATACATTTAATGTAGCTGGCGGCGGTGTAGGGGGATCAGATTAGGGGTTAATACATTTAATGTAGCTGGCGGCGGTGTAGGGGGATCAGATTAGGGGGCAATACATTTAATGTAGCTGGCGGCGGTGTAGGGGGATCAGATTAGGTATATATATATATATATATATATATATATATATATATATATATATATATATATATAATGTAGGTGGCGGCGGGGTCCGTGAGCGGCGGTTTAGAGGTTAAACACTTTATTAGGTATTGCGGTGGGGGATTGCGGTTGACAGGTAGATAGACATTGCGCATGCGTTAAGTTTTTTTTTTATAGGCATTTTAGGGAGTGACGGTGCTCCCATACTCAGCCCAAGGCTTGCTAAAGGTGCATTTTATGGCGAGGTGAAAATGGAGTACGTTTTCTCCATTTTCGCCACGTAAGGCCTTGCGCTGGATATTGGATACCAAATTGCGTGGTTTTCTATGTCAGTCTATGGGCAAAAAAACTACGGCCGAAGGCTGAAATATACGAGTGTAACTTCTATGTTACACCGTATATAGGATACCAAGCTAGCGCAAAATCTGGCATCGCTGGCTTTTGCGGGCGATTCCGCATATCGGATCGGGCCCCAAGTATCTGTCTAGCAAATTTGATCAACTGAAGCCTCATTCTTAAAAGCTGAAGAAGTGACCACTGACTTTGTAGAATGAGCAGTAAAATCCTTGCAGTGGAGGCTGATCTGCCTTATGAATCAAAAGTTTTAAACAAGAAGCCAAATAGACATTTTCTAACCATTTCTAGCACCAGAAAAATTAAATCTAGAAGTCTGTCTGAAATCCTTAGTAGCATCAATATAATATTTCAATGCTCTAACAACATCCAAATTATGCAAAGCTCTCCATGAAGCATTTTTGGGATTAGGACACAAAAAAGGAACAATCACTCTGACCTTTTACCTAACGTTGTTTCTTCAGACAGATCCAAGACTTATACCGTTGGAAAGGTTAGGCAATTACCTTTCTAACAGGGTCTTGGGGGTCTGTAGCTGCTTAGATGCCCAAGATACAGGCTTCTAAGCAGCATGCCCACATCTCCCTATACTTGTCATTGTAAACTTTAAATAAAGTTGTACGGTGACATCACGTCATTGCGCGTGGCATCACCGCTCGAAACGTCAATACAGGCCAGATCGCAGAGGTGGGAGTAGGTGGGAGCCCCCAGATTGCCCTCAAGGTGAGTGAGTGCTAGCAACGGCTCTGAACCGTTGTTTGCACCTGACTGGGACAATTTGCGATGGCTTAGAGCCATCATTAGCACTCAAGGGGTTAAAACTACCTTATCCTGTTGAAAAAGATAAGGAGGATCACAGGAAATTGCAGATAATTCTGAAACTCTTCTAGCAGAAGAGATAACCAAAAGGAATACAACTTTCCATATAGGAGTTTAACATCAATCTTATGCATAGGTTCAAAACACTTAATTTATCATACAAAACTGTTCCACTCCTAGCTAGTAACCATGGCACACCGCAAGTCCTCTATAATTGACAAGCAACTGAAAACCCTGAGCACCGGTCAACAAATACTTTAAACACCAATATACGAAAAAGATAAATATCTTCACATTTATATAGCAAAAATTACTTAGATTTAGATACTGGTTTGCAACGTGTCTCACATATTCCTTAAGAACAGGGAGCTGATAACCCACTTACCCTCAAGACAATAGAAGCCTTAATAGATCAAGTAAAATACTTCATTAAGGAATAGTGTGCAGCTTTAACACTTTAACGACCAGTGCTGTACCCTGTACGACTCTGGTCGTTATGCCCTTAAGGACCAGCATCGTACTCTGTATGTCGCTGTAGTCCTGGGTTTCTCTCTGCTGCGATCTTGCTCAAAATAGCAAAATCACGATATTTCTGCATGCCCCACGAGTGGGACACTGCAGAAATAGATTTGCAGAGTTACCGATGAAGAGAGGGAGGGTAAGGAGGGAGGCGGGTAGGCGGCCCATCACTGTAGGGGGCAGGAGCAGGGCAGAAGTGGGCGGGACCGCAAAGCCACGCTACAGGGATAAAAATAAATAAATAAGTGCCTCATTGAGGGGGAAGGAGGGAGGAGGGGCAATGAGGGGTTTCCTATGTGGGATCAGTTGACGGCAAGGGATCTGGGAGGGGGGTAGGGTATTGAGGGGGGCAGCTACACTGCAGAAAAAAAATAGTATTTTTTTTAATTGCCTAATTTGCAGCAAACTGGGTACTAAGATGGTGGCAATTAGTTGGAGGGGGAGGGAGATCAGGGAGGTTGGGAGGTAAGGGGGGATACTAACCTGCAGGGAAAGAAAAAAGCCTTTTATTTTACTTAAGATGGGGGTGACAATTGTGGGGTGGAGGATGGAAGAAAGTTGTTTGAGAGGGGTCAGGGAGGGATCAGGGGGTGGGATGTGTCAGGTGGGAGGCTGATCTCTACGCTAAAGCTAAAATTAACCCTACAAGCAACCTAATTAACCCCTTCACTGCTGGGCATAATACAATTGTGGAGCACAGCAGCATTTAACGGCCTTCTAATTACCAAAAAGCAATGCCAAAGCCATATATGTCTACTATTTCTGAACAAAGGAGATCCCAGAGAAGAATTTGCAACAACTTGTGCTATTTTTGCTTTTAATTTTAGCTGAGAGCTTGTGAGTGAGTGCTGGACTTTGTGTGTTGTATTAATTTGTTTTGTAATTTTCTCTATGGGCCTGCACCCAGACCGGTCTGGGGTTAACTGCCTGTGACTCTGGAGACAGCACAGCTTCCTTTGAGTGCCATTGAGCACACAGGGCGAAGCATGTTGAAGGGTCATGGGATGTGTACCCAGAGTGCAATCCCCTTCTGTGTTGTGTATATGATTGCACAAGATGTTTGTAAATAATTTCAGTGAGAAACCTAACGTGAAAAAGTTAACTATTTTTTTTTTATTTGATCGCATTTGACGGTGAAATGGTGGCATGAAATACCAAAATTGTCAGAGCAAAAAGTTAAATATAAAAAGGTAAATATAAAAAAAAGGCTCCATTTCTGTTTAAATGTATTGAGGACAAAAATGCTAAAAATGCTCTGGTCTTTTGGTGAAGTTTTTGTCTGAAATGCCCGATCCTTAAGGGGTTAAAGAAAGATCAAGGATCTGGGCAACAGAGTGGAGACTCTTGAAGAGGATAGAGATGAACTGATTAACAATTACACTGAACTCTTCAGCTCATTGTCTCAGCAACAGCACCAGATAGTACAACTTGAAAACAAGATAGACAACCTGGAAAACAGGACTCGTCAAAATAATTTAAGATTCAAAGTGGTGCCTGAGACAATACAAGGAGACAATATTCCAGATTACCTCCAAGGCTTATTCCAAGAAATGGCAAAACTCAATTCATCTGAAGTGCCAAAGATACCCTTGGAAAGGGTGCATCGCTAAGACCCAAGCTCCCCAATAACCAACCACGGCACCAAGAGACATTATAGTCTATTTCCAGAGCTTTAAACACAGAGAAATTAATCTATAATCTCACAAGATCCCACCAAGCCATTATGTACCAAGGCATACGCATACAAGTCTTCCAAGATCTATCAGCTAAGACTGTTCAGAAAACAAAAAGGACTTTTCCATTCTGACTTACCCAAGATCGTTAAAAATTACATATAGATGGGGATTCCCAACCTCAATTGAGGCCTTAAAAATGGAGAGAGGATAAAGTGGAAAGGCCCAGCCAGTACCACACTATACTGAACCCAGATGGATATACCCATTCAGGAAGTCCAGGAAACACCAATGGAGACCTCAACATCAGCTACATCCGCTCCCCCAAAATTGCAGAGAAAAACATGGACTGAAGTGATTAAAAAACAAAACAGGAAAGGGCAGTTCCCCCATCTTAAAGGACTGAAAAACACTCCTTGACCACTGACATTATTGGGTAACCATATGTATAGTTAAGATATCATGTATTTAGTTAAAGAAAATTGCTAAAATTCCCTTAGACGGAAAGCTGAATATTTAGTTAATATTTCATACTCTAGCTTGCTGTTAGAGCTAACATTTTTGCTGTGCCTTCCTATTAGTTCATATGTTATTAAGGCTATGTACTTTTGTTTACTGTTTAAGTGAAATTTAGTATAAACGCGTTTACATTTATTATCAATTGTAACACTTAAGCTGAGGCGGACCTAAACTACGCACTTTACCAATACCACAGGTTAGGTATTAGTCAGCTTCATGTACTGTCCCCTGCTGTCAACAAACTTTGTATTTATCCACACGAATGGAAAGCATTTACCTCTTATGTTTATTATTAACCTTTAACTCCTGAATCAATAACCCAACACTAACCAAGTTTTTAGTGATAACAGTCACTATTACCACACCACAGTGCATATACCAGTTTTTAATTAAAGGGACAGTCTACACCAGAATTGTTATTGTTTTAAAAGATAGATAATCCCTTTATTACCCATTCCCCAGTTTTGCATAACCAACACAGTTATATTTATATACTTTTTACCTCTGTGATTATCTTGTATCTAAGCCCCTGCAAACTGCCCCTTTATTTCAGTTCTTTTGACAGACTTGCAGTTTAGCCAATCAGTGCTGGCTCCCAGGTAACTTCACGTGCTTGAGCACAGTGTTATCTATATGAAACACATGAACTAACACCATCTAGTGGTAAACTGTTAAAATGCATTCTGAAAAGAGGCGGCCTTCAAGGTCTAAGAAATTAGCATATGAACCTCCTAGATTAAACTTTCAACTAAGAATACCAAGAGAACAAAGCAAAATTGGTGATAAAAGAAAAATTGGAAAATTGTTTAAAATGACATGTTCTATCTGAATCATGAAAGTTTATTTTGGACTAGACTGTCCCTCTAAGCAAACCATGACCACCCATATACAGGTAGGCATAATCATTGTTTCAACACAAAATATGAAAGGTTTCTTGTCCTCAGAGAAGTAATCTATAGCTTACCATGACTTTCACAAAAGGGGATACAATAATGACACAAGAAACAAACTATAGGAAAAAAAGAACCTAACCTATTAACAAAAATATCATGACCAACACATTTTAAGTTCAGGCCCTGATATGAAAAATTGAGTAGGCATATCCATAAGAGGGGTCACTCCACTTTAACTATTGCAGTTACTGCAATGCTGATGGCAGAATCTTAATCATAGTAGGCTTGAACTATCGTGCACCTCTCACAATTGCCAACATTTATGCCCCAGTTAGACCAACACCCACCTTCCTGTGATCAGTTTCAGATGCTATTTTAGATTCGGCAAAGGGTTTAGTAATACTTGGTGAAGATTTTATCTTATCCACAGGCAACTTCTACTTCTGCACTAAACAGCTTAAAGCCAACGCTGCAAACCTCAACACTATTTGACACTTGGAGGATAGTACACCTAATCTTAAAAGATTACACCTTTCTTCATCCCCCAAACATAGCAAGACTACACCAGACTAGACTACATACTCTGTGACCAAATAATGCTAACCTCTGATAACTTCAAGAATATCTCAGACACCATAGTCTGATCATGGCATGGCCCTCAGTACTTTCAAATGGTCCAAAAACCTGTAAATAGAGCTAATTGGAGAATCAATGATCACATATTTACCGAACCTGAGATAGTAAATACAAGAACTAAAAAGGACTAAAGAATGTTGTATGTTCAATGACACAACAGCTAACAACAGATATAATAATATCTTTATAAGTGAAAACAAAACACACATATATACACACACACACACATATATATATATATATATATATATAAAATATACACACACAGTACATACATACACACATATATATATATATATATACACATATATACACACATATTATATATATATATATATATATATATATATATATATATATATAAGTGAAAGAAAACAGAATTTATGTTTACCTGATAAATTACTTTCTCCAACGGTGTGTCCGGTCCACGGCGTCATCCTTACTTGTGGGATATTCTCTTCCCCAACAGGAAATGGCAAAGAGCCCAGCAAAGCTGGTCACATGATCCCTCCTAGGCTCCGCCTACCCCAGTCATTCGACCGACGTTAAGGAGGAATATTTGCATAGGAGAAACCATATGTTACCGTGGTGACTGTAGTTAAAGAAAATAAATTATCAGACCTGATTAAAAAAACCAGGGCGGGCCGTGGACCGGACACACCGTTGGAGAAAGTAATTTATCAGGTAAACATAAATTCTGTTTTCTCCAACATAGGTGTGTCCGGTCCACGGCGTCATCCTTACTTGTGGGAACCAATACCAAAGCTTTAGGACACGGATGAAGGGAGGGAGCAATCAGGTCACCTAAATGGAAGGCACCACGGCTTGCAAAACCTTTCTCCCAAAAATAGCCTCAGAAGAAGCAAAAGTATCAAATTTGTAAAATTTAGTAAAAGTGTGCAGTGAAGACCAAGTCGCTGCCTAACATATCTGATCAACAGAAGCCTCGTTCTTGAAGGCCCATGTGGAAGCCACAGCCCTAGTGGAGTGAGCTGTGATTCTTTCAGGAGGCTGCCGTCCGGCAGTCTCATAAGCCAATCGGATAATGCTTTTAATCCAGAAGGAGAGAGAGGTAGAATTTGCTTTTTAACCTCTCCGTTTACCAGAATAAACAACAAACAAAGACGAAGTTTGTCTGAAATCCTTAGTAGCTGCTAAGTAAAATTTGAGAGCACGAACTACATCCAAGTTGTGCAACAAACGTTCCATCTTTGAAACTGGATTAGACACAAAGAAGGCACAACTATCTCCTGGTTAATGTTTTTTTTTTTTTTTTTTTTTTTATGACATAAAATACATATAGTTAAACGAGAAGGAACCTTGGTTTCCCCACAGTCAGAACACAATCTATCTGGTAGTTCAGACATGTTAAACAGGCATAAACTTGATAACAAAGCACAAAAAACGTTTTAAAATAAAACCGTTACTGTCACTTTAAATTTTAAACTAAACACACTTTATTACTGCAATTGCGAAAAAGTATGAAGGAATTGTTCAAAATTCACCAAAATTTCACCACAGTATCTTAAAGCCTTAAAAGTATTGCACACCAAATTTTGAAGCTTTAACCCTTAAAATAACGGAACCGGAGCCGTTTTTTATATTTAACCCCTTTACAGTCCCTGGAATCTGCTTTGCTGAGACCCAACCAGCCCAAAGGGGAATACGATACCAAATGATGCCTTCAGAAAGACTTTTCTATGTATCAGAGCTCCACACACATGCAGCTGCATGCCATGCTGTTCTCAAAAACAAGTGCGCCATACCGGCGCGAAAATGAGGCTCTGACAATGATTAGGGAAAGTCCCTAAAGAATAAGGTGTCTAAAACAGTGCCTGCCGATATAATCTTATCAAAATACCCAGATTAAATGATTCCTCAAGGCTAAAATATGTGTTAATAATGAATCGATTTAGCCCAGAAAAAGTCTACAGTCTTAATAAGCCCTTGTGAAGCCCTTATTTACTATCTTAATAAACATGGCTTACCGGATCCCATAGGGAAAATGACAGCTTCCAGCATTACATCGTCTTGTTAGAATGTGTCATACCTCAAGCAGTAAGAGACTGCACTGTAGTGCTAAGTGTCAGTTATTTTAACCAGCTATCCAATAAAATTTGTTAAAAAAAACACAAACTGCCTGTCCAGACCAATAAAGGATACCTGGCAAACCTAGTAGTTAAAAACAAACCTATAGTTAAAAACAAAACAAACAAACACGCCAAAAGGCAAAACAAACAATAGTTATATTTTCATTGTGCTTTGTGAAAGTCTGTGTCTTTTGTACTAATAAAGTAATAAACATAAATGTGGTAATGTATAAATATATATTTTTTTTACAAAATGAAAAAAGAAAAACAAGCAAATGAAAAACTTTCATTTTGTACAATATCCGAAAACCTGATAGAACTCAATACCATATAACCCCCCTCTACCTACACAATACTTAGAAAGTAATACAATATTTAATTCAATTAATAAAACAATCTAAGATTTTCATTTCATTTTTCAAAGGTTGATCTATCTGACAAAAGTGACATTCTCTATTCTTTATGAAACCAGCAGTGCTCTTACAACTGCAAGGTCAGAGGAGCATTGCAGACACGTGTGGTGACATGCGAGAGGTATTCACACTAAAGCTGATCTCAACAGATTTGCAGTACTGCTGATGGTCTGTGAAACCCTTTATACTGACCAACCGGGCTACATAATGTTGTTACATCAAAAGCTTCACTGTATAGAAGTAATGGGCCTACTCGTAAAACCTCCCTCTAACATCTACAGGATGGATGCTTTAGCACATGATACATGTGAACAAACCACACGGAAATTCCCATAAGCATCAGAGCCACAAATAGAATGTCTAGTTTATGCTACGTTTTCATAAATGAGAAACATTTCAACCCTCTTTATCTTGAAATATATATCTATCTTAATGCTGGCAATTCAGATAAATATTAACTTTCAGTTTACTAAAAATAAACAAATATTACAAAGAATGTTTGTCACTACATTTTCATATGGGCTGCAATAATGCCGATTACAAACACACAAACCAGTCATCTGTGGATGATGTAACACACAAGAACTGTGGCTACAGCCAGTAAATAAATAAAAAAAGAACACAGACTTGCACTTAAAGACACAGATAGTACCTTTTTCCTAGGGGTGTATTACTTTGTTTTCTGTAAGTGCTCCTCTGTCGCTGCACGTTCAGTTTCCTCTGGCAGTATTTCTGCAGCTGTAAACTGTTCTTCTCCAGCTTGTGTTCCCTCCCCCTATTTCTCTTCTAATTTTTATCTCAGCAAAATCCGTACAGAAGCAGCAGCAGCACGGGAAGGTACCACAATGTTCTTACCAGCAGCAAATCTTAACATGTAAGCAAGACTCCCATTGGCTGCACTCTACAATTTCTATTGGCTCATGCTGTTCTCTCTTGTAGTGGCTATTGTATTTCTTAAACATTTGCTTGCTCTGGTACTTCTGATACAAATGCTTCACATCAAAAGAATAAACATCATCTGTCTACTTAAAACATTATACTTTTTTTTTCTATTGCACATAAGAATGAGTATCAATTATTTTTTAAATGAATAAACCATTAGTTAAAACGAGTTGGCAATGCCTTTATGCTTACTGCTAGAGGCACCCCTTGAGGATGTATTAGTGGAGAGAGGTTGCAATAAAAAGGTTTATATAGCACAGGAGCAAAATTATTTATTTTATTTATTTTTAAGATGGAACAAAGACATAATTGATCATTTAATTTATAGAGAAGTTAATCATTTAAGAAAATATTGTCTACAGTTATTTACTGCACAATTTAGGATTCTAGACATTTCTCAGTTAATTGGATTATTTAAAGCTGATGCTAAGATTCTACTAGCCCGACACCTTCTAGATCAGTGTGTGTGTGTGTGTGTGTACACTAGCAAAATAACTACAAGGTACTTGAGCTAAATTCTGATTTTTTAAGGACAAGTGAAAAGATTACATATGTGGCGACAGGCACAAAACCCAGCTTCGCCAATTTTTAGTTGAATTGAACAGTCACATATACGGCGCAGCACACAAGTTACGCATGCAGTTTTTTCTCCTATAAACTAACATAGAACCGTCGCCAGTCGGTATCATAAATTTAGCGCAAGTACTTACGCGTGCAGAATGGAGAAATTTTAATCCATTTTCACCCCGCCATACATAGGCAGGCGCAGCAAGCCTTGCAGTGAGTATTAAAGTACCATAACTCCCTGGAAACCTTAAACACCTAACACATGCGCAATATAAACCCCTAAATCGCCATCCCCCCACATTGCAATAACTAATAAAAGTATTAAAACCTAATTTGCCATCCCCCCACAACACAAACCAATATATAAACCTATTAACCCCTAAACCACCAACCCCCAACAACGCAAATTACTAAATAAACCTATTAAACGTCTAAACTGCCATCCCCCAACAACGTAGAAAACCTAATTAACCTATTAACACCTAAACCGCAAACCCCCCACAACGCAAAGTATCTAATTACACTATTAACCCCTAAACTGCTCACAACTAAACTAATAACTAAGCCCCCTAACCTAAACAGCCCCTAAATTAACCCCAATTAAAAAACACCTACATAAAATACTAACTACATTAAAAATCCATACATTTCAAAAAATAAAAAAACATAAAATTATCCAAAATAAAAAAGCTAAAGGTTACAAAAAACAAACAAAAACATTACAGAAAATAATTATCCAAAAAAAAAAAAAAAGTTATTCCTAATCTAAAACCCACCTAAACCCCCAAAATACAAAAAATCCTAATCTATAAATAACCAATAACCTTTTAAAGGGCATTGCCCTAAATTTAACAGCTCTTTTTGCTTGAAAAAAAAAAAAATACAAAGTACGTCCTAACATTACAACCCCCCACAATAGAAAAAACTAACTAAAAAAAAACAAAACCTTATCTACCCATTACTCCCTAAAAGGGCATTGTATGGGCATTGCCCTTACAAAAAGGGCATTCAGCCCTTTTATAGCCCATCAGAATAAAAAAAGCCCTAATCTTTAAAAAAAAAAAAAAAAAATTCAAATCAGCCAATAGGATGAGAGCTGCTTACATCCTATTGGCTAATTTGATGTTAGGGGGTACTTTTTAATTTTTTCAGGGAAAAAGAGCTGTTACACTTAGGGCAATTCCCTACAAAAGGCCCTTTTAAGGGCTATTGGTAGTTTATTATAGATTGGGGGGTTATTTTGGGGTTTAAAGGGGTATTAGAATAGGAATTACTTTATTTTGAATTATTTTCTGTATTGTTAGTATTTTTATTTTTTTGTAATTTTTTTATACATTTTTTAAGTAGTTAGTATTTTTTATTTTATGTAAGTATTTTAATTGGGGGTGGGGGGCTGGCGGTTTAGGTGTTAATAGCTAATTAATTAGGTAGTTTGCGTTGTTGGGGGTTCACAGTTTAGGGGTTAATAACTTATTAGGTAGTTAGCGATGTGGGGGGATTGCACTTTAGGGGTTAACTTATGAATAGTTGCGATGTGGGGGGATGGCAGATTAGGGGTTTTGAATGGCATTTGACATGTTGGTTTTTTTTTTTTAGCCAGAGAAGATATTTACGTGTAGTTTCAACTTTTTTTTTTTAAATTACGCACCGGCAGATGACATACTGGTGTAAGTCACTAGTGACGTCAGAAATGTGTAGTTGCAAACATTTCTGAACCTGGCCAGTTTGTTAGACTTATGGCAGTATAGCATCTGTCGGCGCAGTTTATGTTATTCACTCGAAGTGCAAGGTGCACTTACACTGAAACATACACCACATATGTAATCTCGCCCAAGGTCTTTGAAATACAATTAAAAAATTGGTATTTTAGTCATTTGAAAGCCTTGAGAAGCTGAAAAAACAAAATGTATGCTTACCTGATAAAATTCTTTCTTTCCTGATACGGTGAGTCCACGGAGTCCTCAATTACTGTTGGGAATATCACTCCTGGCAAGCAGGAGGAGGCAAAGGAGCACCTACAGCAAATTTGTTAAGTATCCCTCCCCTTCTACCAATCCCCAGTCATTCGACCGGAAGAAAATGGAGAAAAGAAGAAATACAAGGTGTAGAGGTGCCTGAGATTTAGTAAAAAAAAAAATATGACTTAAATACCATCTTGCAGAACCTTTTTCCCAAAAGAGGCCTCAGCCGAGGCAAAAGTATCAAACTTGTAAAATTTTTAAAAAGTATGCAAAGAGGACCAAGTAGCAGTCTTGCACATCTGCTCAACAGAAGCTTCGTTCTTGAAGGCCCAAGAAAAAGAAACAGCCCTACTAGAATGAGCTGTGATTCTCTTAGGAGACTGCTGTCCAGTGGTCTCATTTGCAAAACGAATAATACTTCTCAACCAGAGAGAAAGAGAAGTAGCCGTAGCTTTCTGACCCTTACGTTTTCCAGAAAAACAAACAATGCAGAATACCGAAGAAAGTCCTTAGTCGCTTGCAAATAAAATTTTAGGGCACGCACAACATCCAAGTTGTGCAACAGACATTCCTTAAGAGAAGAAGGATTGGGCACAAAGAAGAAACCACAATCTCCTGATTAATATTTCTGTCCAACACAATCTTCGGTTGAAAATCAAACTTTGTGCGAAGAACAGCCTTATTTATCGGCATGAAATATAAGATAAGGTGTGTCGCACTGTAAAACAGAAAGTTCAGAAACTCTTCGAGCAGAAGAGATAGCTGTAAGAAACAAAAAAAACTTTCCAATAAACAATTTAATATATATAGAATGCAAAGGCTCAAACAGAGCCTGTAGCAAAACTTTAAGAAGATTAAGACTCCACGGAGGAGCAACAGATTTAAACACAGGCCTAATTCTAATCAAGGCCTGACAAAAAAGATTGCACATCTGGCACATCCGCCAGACGCTTGTGTAGCAAAACAGATAAAGCAGAAATCTGTCCCTTTAAGGTACTGACAGATACCCTCTCCAGACCCTCCTGAAAAGATAAAATTCTTGGAATCCTGACCCTTCACACTCCAAGAGTATCCTTTGGATTCACACCAATAAAGATATTTACGCCATATTTTATGGTAAATCCTTCTAGTAACAGGCTTATGAGCCTGAATCATGGTCTCAATGATTGACTCAGAAAACTCACGCTTAGACAAAATCAAGCGTTCGATCTCCAAACAGTCCGCTTCAGAGAAACGAGATTTGGATGAAGAAAAGGACCCTAAAGTAGAAGGTCTTTCCTCAGAGGGAGTCTCCATGGTGGAAGAGATGACATTTCCACTAGATCTGCAAACCAGATCCTGCGAGGCCACGCAGGAGCTATTAGTCACTGACGCTCTCTCCTGATTGATATGAGCAATGACTCGTGGAAGGAGAGCAAATGGAGGAAAAAGGTATGCCAACCTGAAGTTCTAAGGAACTGGCAGAGCATCTATCAGGAAGGCCTGAGGATCCTTCAATCTTGAACCGTACTTTGAAAGCTTGGCCTTCTGTCGAGACACCATCAGATCCAATTATGTTATTCCCCATTTGATGGTTAGTCTGGAGAATACCTCTGGATGGAGACTCTTCATCCCCGGGATCAAAAGTATGTCTGCTCAGGAAGTCCGCCTCCCAGTTGTCCACTCCTGGAATGTGGATGGCAGATAGATAACAAATGTAAACTTCTGCCCACTGAATGATCCAAGCCATCTCCTGCATGGCTAAGGAACTCCAAGTTCCTCCCTGGTTATGTTGTCTGACTGGAACCTGATAAACTGGGCTAAAGCCAGCTGAGGCCAAGCCATCAAAGATCGCTCTCAATGCCAAGATGTTTATAGGGAGAGCAGATTCCTCCTGAGACCAAAGTCCCTGCACCTTCAACGAGTCCCAGACTGCTCCCCAGCCAACGTGGGGCACGATCTGATATGCAGCGTCGCCCGCAAAATCCGGCGACGTCGGTTTTTGCAAGTTTTTGGTATCCTATATACAGCGCCGCATCTAAATGTGACACATATATTTCACCCGGCGCTCGCAATTTTTACTCCCATAAGCTAACATGGGACTGAGTCGTAAATCGGTATCCAATATCCAGCACAAGGCCTTACGTGGCGAAAATGGGGAAATCTTACTCCATTTTCACCTCGCCATAAAATGCAGCCGTAGCAGGCCTTGCGCTGAGTATGGGAGCACCGTAACTTCCTAAAATGCCTGCAAAAAAAAAACTAACACCTAACGCATGCGCAATGTCTATCTACCTGTCAACTGCAATCCCCCACCTCAATAACTAATAAAGTGTATTAACCCCTAAACCGCCATAGCCCACATAGCCTATTAAATCTATTAACCCCTAATCTGCCGCCAACGTCGCCGCCACTATAATAAAGTTATTAACCCCTAAACCTAAGTCTAACCCTAACACCCCCTAACTTAATTATTATTTAAATAAATCTAAATAATATTACTATTATTAACTAAAATTATTAACTAAAGTATTCCTATTTAAAACTAAATACTTACCTATAAAATAAACCCTAGCTACAATATAAATTAATAATTACATTGTAGCTCTTTTAGGATTTATTTTTATTTTACAGGCAACAATTTATTTTAACCAGGTACAATAGCTATTAAATAGTTAATAACTAATAGCTACCTAGTTAAAATAATAACAAAATTACCTGTAAAATAAATCCTAACCTAAGTTACAAATACACTTAACACTACACTATCAATAAATAAATTAAATTAACTACAATTAGCTAAACTAAAATACAATTAAATAAACTATAGTACAAAAAACAAACACTAAATTGCATAAAATAAAAAAAATTACAAGAAGTTTAAACTAATTACACCTAATCTAAGCCCCCTAATAAAATAAAAAAGCCCCCAAAATAATAAAATGCCCTACAAAAAAAAAAAAATGTATAACAGGAGTACCAGGTAAAGTGATAAAAATTATAAATTGTATTGAAATACAAAGGGTATATTAACCCAGGGTAAGAACACACAAAAAGGAAAAGTTTGAACCAACAAACTGATGAACAAAGGCTGACCGGTTTCGGCTGTTGCCTTACTCCTAGCCTGCTTAAAACTGATTAACAGTTACTGCTTTAAAAACCCTCATCTGTGTTGCCATTGGTTCAGGGGCTCACACCCCATAATCTCCAGCTTCATTCAATTATATACTCATTAAGTGACACCAGAATTTCTACGGTACACTTTTGTGAAAAAAGCATATAAATGTACAAACTAAACAATAACCTTTTAATTCTATAAATTTATAATAATGATAAACTCTTATTCTAATGGTATAACCATTTATAATTGGATGTGCATAGCTTGTGTACATGCTGAAAACCACTCAGGCAAGTGCTAGTGTTATAACAAAGGTTGCCGTGTACTCCGGCTGTACAAAGAAACACTTTATATTTTATAGTGACACTTTAGTCAGTTGTATTTTCAATATGTTTACCTTTTTAACTTTTAGCTTTAGCCTTGCTTGGTATCGTCTGCACAGCGCTGCGAGGCTTGCGAATGATTGCCCAGGTCTCCGTTCTGAATTATTCCCATTGGATGAATACCGTGTATTGGGACCAATCATTATGCAAGTCTCACAGTGTGAGCTTCGGACGTATAGAACACCCTGTCCTATTGGTCCCCTGCACCTGCTGTGTCCTCCTATCCGTTACGTGTGTGTGTGTGTTGTTAACAACCGTCAGTGGGAGATATCTGCAACCTGCAATTCTGTTGTTATATGGAGAGATTCGGTTGATTAAGTAAACATACAGACATTATTGCTTTAGCAAATTGGAAAGCTACTATTTACATACCGCAACTGTGTGATCCTATGCCTCCATATTATTAATCTTGTTTGCTCAGGGTAAATCGCTTACAGTGAAAAGTCCCTTATTATTAACTGTTTATATACTGGAATCATAAATCTGCAGAAGTCCTAATAAGGGATTAGTCACTACTAGTTAAGAGGGGAGTGTTATCTATACAATAAATCTTGCTTGTTCTGGGTAAAAAGCAAACAGTGAAGTATCCCTTATCCTTAACTAATTATGTACTGAAATTATAAATGTATAGAAGTACTAGTAAGGGATTCGTCACTACTAGTTATGGGGAATAATATCCCCTAATCTGTATGTCCGCTTTCCATTAACAGGTTATTCCTAAACTCTATTTATATACTTAAATTCATATGTGATGAAGTTAAATATTAAAATATGGGAAGAATATCTATAATATACAGTGGTTTGATAAAGGAGGGGTATTGAATGGGAACAAAAATGTTGGAAAGTCTATAAATGCCTGGCATGGCAATATATAGATAACTCAGTATAGTGTAGATCAAATTAATTACCAAAAGTTGATTAAATCGAATTCTGAGTTGAGGCCTTCTGGAACTCTCGTTTTTAAACGAAATATCCAGAAGGCCTCTCTTTCACCCAATTTTCGAGTCCTGTCTCCCCCTTTGGTCTGAATAGGTACTCTCTCAATAATGGTCCATGAAAAAAATCTTTTATCTTTGTTGTGAATAATTGAAAAGTGATTGATTAGTGGAGTAGTGAGAACACCCGCTTTTATATCTGACAAGTGTTCTTTGATCCTGACCCTGGCTTCCCTCGTAAGTCCTACATATTGGAGGGCACAATGTGTGCATGAGATCAGATACACCACAAAAGTTGACCTGCAATTCAGGCATAGCTTCTTTTGAAAGTTCTCTCCTGTGACTAGGGAACTGAAGGTATCCCCTATAATGACTCTTTCACAGGCCTTGCAGGAAAGATGATTGCACCTAAAGGTTCCATTGAGTCTTAACCAGGAAGACCCGTCCTTCTGTTCTTGCTTTAATCTAGTAGGTGCAACCATGTTGCCTATTGTCTTATTTCTTTTGTAAGTGCATCTGATACCCTCTGACACTGTTTCCGTAAGAGCATCATCAGCTAGCAATAGCTGATAATTGTTCCTAATGATCTGGCATATCTGGGTATACTGCTGAGAGTATTCTGTCGAGAATGTGATTTTCTTCTCGATTTTCCCTTCGGTCCCTTTTCTATTCTGTTTCAGAAGGTCAGTTCTACAGAATTCCTCTCTTTGGAAATAATTGACATAGGATATCCTCTCTCCAGCAGTCTATCTGACAGTTCATCCGCTTGTTGCTCATATGTACTGTAACTAGTACAGTTTCTTTTTAAGCGGATGAACTGTCCTCTTGCTACACCCCTGAACACTCTCTTGGGGTGACAACTTGAGGCATGCAGTAAAGAGTTGCCTGTGATTGGTTTTCGATAAGTCTCTGTGATTATCTTATGACCTACTATTCCTTTGAGCGTGATATCTAGGAAATTTACTTTGGAGAGAGGAATCCCTTCAGGCAGGGGATAGTGTGGTACAGGCGTTTCATTGATGATCTCCTTTTTATCTGGGAGGGATCCCCACAGGATCTGGAGAAATTTGCAGAGGGATTAAACAACAACACTGTGGGAATCAGTTTTACCTCTGAGATTCAACAACACAAAGTAAATTTCCTAGATATCACGCTCAAAGAAGAGGACATCCGGACCGGCATAAGTCTTCATCCTATCCGGGCAGAAGAGGACACCCGGACCGGCAGAAGTCTTCATCCAAGCGGCATCTTCTATCTTCTTCCATCCGACGAGGAACGACTCCATCTTGAAGACATCCGGTGCGGAGCATCCTTCCAGCACGACGGACTAACGACGAATGACGGTTCCTTTAAATGACGTCATCCAAGATGGTGTCCCTCGAATTCCTATTGGCTGATAGGTTTCTATCAGCCAATCGGAATTAAGGTAGGAAAAATCTGATTGGTTGATTTAGTCAGCCAATTGGATTGAAGTTCAATCCGATTGGCTGATTGGATCAGCCAATAGAATTGACCTCACATTCTATTGGCTGATCCAATCAACCAATCGGATTTTTCCTACCTTAATTCCGATTGGCTGATAGAATCCTATCAGCCAATAGGAATTTGAGGGACGCCATCTTGAATGATGTCATTTAAAGGAACCGTCATTCGTCGTTAGTCCGTGTTACTGGAAGGATGTTCCGCGCCGGATGTCTTCAAGATGGAGTCGCTCCTCGTCGGATGGAAGAAGATAGAAGATGCCGCTTGGATGAAGACTTCTGCCGGTCCAGATGTCCTCTTCTGGCCGGATAGGATGAAGACTTCTGCTGGTCTGGATGTCCTCTTCTGCCCTATCGGATGAAGACTTCTGCCCGGATCGGATGACCACTTGTGCCCGGCTGGGTGAAGACGGCTCAAGGTAGGGTGATCTTCAAGGGGGTAGTGTTAGGTTTTATTAAGGGGGGGATTGGGTGGGTTTTATAGTAGGGGTGTGTGGGTGGTGGGTTGCAATATTGGGGGGGGGATTGTACTTTTTTTTTACAGGTAAAAGAGCTGATTACTTTGGGGCAATGCCCCGTAAAAAAGCCCTTTTAAGGGCTATTTGTAATTTATTATAGGGTAGGGCATTTTATTATTTTGGGGGGCTTTTTTATTTTATTTTATTAGGGGGCATAGATTAGGTGTAATTAGTTTAAACTTCTTGTAATTTTTTTTTTATTTTCTGTAATTTAGCATTTGTTTTTTTCTGTACTATAGTTTATTTTATTTTATTGTATTTAATTTTAGCTAATTGTAGTTAATTTAATTTATTTAATGATAGTGTAGTGTTAGGTGTATTTGTAACTTCGGTTAGGATTTATTTTACAGGTAATTTTGTAATTATTTTAACTAGGTAGCTATTAAATAGTTATTAACTATTTAATAGCTATTGTACCTAGATAAAATAAATACAAAGTTGCCTGTAAAATAAAAATAAATCCTAAAATAGCTACAATGTAATTATTAATTATATTGTAGCTATCTTAGGGTTTATTTTATAGGTAAGTATTTAGTTTTAAATCGGAATACTTTAGTTAATAATAGTAATATTATTTAGATTTATTTAAATTATAATTAAGTTGGGGGTTGTTAGGGTTAGACTTAGGTTTAGGGGTTAATAACTTTATTATAGCGGCGGCAGATTAGGGATTAATAGATTTAATAGGCTATGTGGGCTATGGCGGTTTAGGGGTTAATAATAGAATCTGTTTATTGCAGTGTGGGCTATGACGGTTTAGGGGTTAATAATTAGGCTTATTGCGTTGTGGGGGGTTGTCGGTCTAGGGGTTAATACATTTATTATTAGGATTGAGAGGGGGGATTGCGGATATAGGGGTATACGTGTCGGGCTTATTTTTGGGAGGCGTGTTAGACAGTTATGGGAGATTTAAAATTTTTGTTACTTTTCTTAGGCGCCGGCAGTTTCTAAAGTGCCGTAAGTCACTAGCGACTCCAGAAATTTGTAGTTACGCTTATTTCTGGACATCGCTAGTTTATCCGACTTATGGCACTTTAGGAACTGCCGGCGGGGTATATGTAATACCACGATGTGCGAGGTGAAATTACGGGCGTCGTGGGTTCCCTCACTTGCACCGAAACCTATGCCGTATATCAGATTGCGCCCCAGGCTGGCGTCCGTGGTCACAATCAACCATGAAGGTCTCCGAAAGCATGTCCCCTGAGACAGATGTTCTTGAGACAGCCACCACGGAAGAGAATCTCTTGTCCTCTGATCTAGAACTATCTTTTGAGACAGATCTGCATAATCCCCGTTCCATTGACTGAGCATGCATAGTTGCAGAGCCCTCAGATGGAATTAGGCAAAAGGAACTATGTCCATGGAAGCCACCATCAGACCAATCGCCTCCATACATTGGGCCACTGATGTATGTACCGCAGCCTGTTAGGCAAGAGGACAGAATCTTTGCTTTTCTTACTTCCGTCAGGAATACCTTTGTTGAAAGGTAATCTATATTTGTTCCACGAAAGACCACCCTTGTGGCCGGCACAGGTGAACTCTTTCCCAAATTCACCTTCCATCTGTGAGCGCAACGAAAAGAAAAATATCTCTGTGTGAGATTTTGCAAGTTGAAAAGATGGCGCCTGTACCAGAATGTCGTCCAGATAAGGCGATACTGCAATTCCCTGAGACCGAATCATTGCCAAAAGAGCCCCCAGAACCTTTGAAAAAATTCTGGGAGCTGTGTCAAGGCCAAAAGGAAGAGTAACAAACTGAAAATATCTGTCCAGAAAGGCAAATCTTAGAAATTTGTGATGATCCCTGTGAATAGGAACATGGAGGTACGCGTCATTCAGGTCTATGGTCGTCATAAACTGACCCTCTTGCACTAAAGGGAGAATAGAACGGATAGTCTTCATTTTGAAGGATGGCACTCTGAGAAACTTGTTTAGACACTTTAGATCTAGAATAGGCCTGAAGGTTCCCTCCTTTTTGGGAACCATAAACAGATTGGAATAGAACCCCAGACCCTGTTCTTGTACTGGAACTATCACTTTCACAAGGGAAAGGTCCTGTACACATTTCAAGAACGCCTTTCTTTTTATTTGGTCTACAGATAATCTTGAGAGGTGGAACCTATATGTAGGAGCAGTAAGCAGCCTCAGAAGATTTTTGCAATCATTACAATAAAACATCAATTTCAGTGCTCTTTCTGAGTTACCAACATGAAATTATTCCCGCAGGTCAGGCACTTTAAATATTTTTCTAAAATGATCCAAAAATGGCAAAAAAACATAATGTATGCTTACCTGATAAATGTATTTCTCTTGTAGTGTATCCAGTCCACGGATCATCCATTACTTGTGGGATATTCTCCTTCCCAACAGGAAGTTGCAAGAGGATCACCCACAGCAGAGCTGCTATATAGCTCCTCCCCCAGCTGTCATATCCAGTCATTCGACCGAAAAACAAACAGAGAAAGGAGAAACCATAGGGTGCAGTGGTGAATGTAGTTTAATTAAAATTTAGACCTGCCTTAAAAGGACAGGGCGGGCCGTGGACTGGATACACTATAAGAGAAATACATTTATCAGGTAAGCATAAATTATGTTTTCTCTTGTTAAGTGTATCCAGTCCACGGATCATCCATTACTTGTGGGATACCAATACCAAAGCTAAAGTACACGGATGATGGGAGGGACAAGGCACGATTAAGCGGAAGGAACCACTGCCTGAAGAACCTCTCCCCCAAACACAGCCTCCGAAGAAGCAAAAGTATCAAATTTGTAAAATTTTGAAAAAGTGTGAAGCAAAGACCAAGTCGCAGCCTTGCAAATCTGTTCAACAGAGGCCTCATTTTGAAGGCCCAGGTGGAATCCACTGCTCTAGTAGAATGAGCTGTAATCCTTTCAGGGGGCTGCTGTCCAGCAGTCTCATAGGCTAGGCTTATTACGCTCCGAAGCCAAAAGGAAAGAGAGGTTGCCAAAGCTTTTTGACCTCTCCTCTGTCCAGAGTAAACGACAAACAGGAAAGATGTTTGACGAAAATCCTTAGTAGCTTGTAAGTAAAACATCAAGGCACGGACTACGTCCAGATTATGTAAAAGACGTTCCTTCTTTGAAGAAGGATTAGGGCACAACGATGGAACAACAATCTCTTGATGGATATTCTTGTTAGAAACCACCTTAGGTAAAAACCCAGGTTTGGTACGCAGAACTACCTTATCTACATGAAAAATCAGATAGGGAGAATCACATTGTAAGGCAGATAGCTCAGAGACTCTCCGAGCCGAGGAAATAGCCATCAAAAACAGAACTTTCCAAGATAAAAGTTTACTATCAATGGAATGAAGGGGTTCAAACGGAACTCCTTGAAGAACCTTAAGAACCAAGTTTAAGCTCCACGGGGGAGCAACAGGTTTAAACACAGGCTTAAATCTAACCAAAGCCTGGCAAAATGCCTGGACGTCTGGAACCTCTGCCAGACGCTTGTGCAAAAGAATAGACAGAGCAGAAATCTGTCCCTTTAAGGAACTAGCTGATAATCCTTTGTCCAAGCCCTCTTGGAGAAAAGACAATATTCTAGGAATCCTAACTTTACTCCATGAGTAAATCTTGGATTCACACCAATAAAGATATTTACTCCATATGTTGTGGTAGATTTTCCTGGTAACAGGCTTTCGTGCCTGTATTAAAGTATCAATGACTGACTCGGAGAAGCCACGCTTTGATAGAATCAAGCGTTCAATCTCCATGCAGTCAGTCTCAGAGAAATTAGATTTGGATGATTGATTTGGATGATTGAAAGGACCTTGTATCAGAATCCATGGTGGAAAGGATGACATGTCCACTAGGTCTGCATACCAAGTCCTGCGTGGCCACGCAGGTGCTATCAGAATCACTGATGCTCTCTCCTGTTTGATTTTGGCAATCAGTCGAGGGAGCAGAGGAAACGGTGGAAACACATAAGCCAGGTTGAAGAACCAAGGCGCTGCTAGCGCATCTATCAGCGTCGCTTCTGGGTCCCTGGACCTGGATCTGTAACAAGGAAGCTTGGCATTCTGGCGAGACGCCATGAGATCCAACTCTGGTTTGCCCCAACGATGAATCAACTGAGCAAACACCTCCGGATGGAGTTCCCACTCCCCCGGATGGAAAGTCTGACGACTTGGCAATCCATATCCCAGGCGTGGAGAACTGGGAGGCGGATTTTCTGACAGGTGGCAAGAGTGGTACTCTTCCCAGCGAATTATTTTTGAGACTTCTAACATTGCTAGGGAACTCCTGGTTCCCCCTTGATGGTTGATGTAAGCCACAGTCGTGATGTTGTCTGACTGAAATATGATGAACCTCAGTGTTGCTAACTGAGGCCAAGCCAGAAGAGCATTGAATATCGCTCTTAACTCCAGAATAATTATTGGAAGGAGTTTCTCCTCCTGAGTCCACGATGCCTGTGCCTTCAGGGAATTCCAGACTGCACCCCAACCTAGAAGGCTGGCATCTGTTGTTACAATTGTCCAATCTGGCCTGCGAAAGGTCATACCCTTGGACAGGTGTACCCGAGACAACCACCAGAGAAGAGAATCTCTGGTCTCTTGATCCAGATTTAGCAGAGGGGACAAATCTGTGTAATCCCCATTCCACTGACTCAGCATGCATAATTGCAGCGGTCTGAGATGAAGGCGCCCAAATGGCAGTATGTCCATTGCCGCTACCATTAAGCCGATTACCTCCATACACTGAGCTACCGAAGGGTGCGGAATGGAGTGAAGAACACGGCAAGCATTTAGAAGTTTTGATAACCTGGACTCCGTCAGGTAAATTTTCATTTCTACAGAATCTATAAGAGTCCCTAAGAAGGAGACTCTTGTGAGTGGGGATAGAGAACTCTTTTCCTCGTTCACTTTCCACCCGTGCGACCTCAGAAATGCCAGAACTATCTCTGTATGAGACTTGGCAACTTGAAAGCTTGACGCCTGTATCACGATGTCGTCTAGATACAGAGCCACCGCTATGCCTCGCGGTCTTAGAACCGCCAGAAGTGAGCCCGGAACCTTTGTAAAGATTCTCGGGGCTGTAGCCAACCCGAAGGGAAGAGCTACAAATTGGTAATGCCTGTCTAGAAAGGCAAACCTTAGAAACCGATGATGATCTTTGTGAATCGGTATGTCAAGGTAGGCATCCTTTAAGTCCACTGTGGTCATGTACTGACCTTCTTGGATCATGGGTAGGATGGTCCGAATAGTTTCCATTTTGAAAGATGGAACTCTGAGGAATTTGTTTAAGATCTTTAGATCCAAAATTGGTCTGAAGGTTCCCTCTTTTTTGGGAACCACAAACAGATTTGAATAAAAACCCTGTCCTTGTTCCGTCCGCGGAACTGGATGGATCACTCCCATAACTAGGAGGTCTTGCACACAGCGTAGGAATGCCTCTTTCTTTATCTGATTTGCAGATAGCCTTGAAAGATGAAATCTCCCTTGTGGAGGGGAAGCTTTGAAGTCCAGAAGATATCCCTGAGATATGATCTCCAACGCCCAGGGATCCGGAACATCTCTTGCCCACGCCTGGGCGAAGAGAGAAAGTCTGCCCCCTACTAGATCCGTCGCCGGATAGGGGGCCGTTCCTTCATGCTGTCTTAGAGGCAGCAGCAGGCTTTCTGGCCTGCTTGCCTTTGTTCCAGGACTGGTTAGGTTTCCAGGCCTGCTTAGATTGAGCAAAAGTTCCCTCTTGTTTTGAAGCGGAGGAAGTTGATGCTGCACCTGCCTTGAAATTTCGAAAGGCACGAAAATTAGACTGTTTGGCCTTTGCTTTGGCCCTGTCCTGAGGAAGGGTGGGACCCTTACCTCCAGTAATGTCAGCAATAATTTCCTTCAAACCAGGCCCGAATAAGGTCTGCCTCTTGAAAGGAATGTTGAGTAATTTAGACTTCGAAGTCACGTCAGCTGACCAGGATTTAAGCCATAACGCCCTACGCGCTTGGATGGCGAATCCAGAATTCTTAGCCGTTAGTTTAGTCAAATGAACAATGGCATCAGAAACAAATAAGTTAGCTAGCTTAAGTATTCTAAGCTTGTCAATTTCAGTCAATGGAGATGTATGGATGGCCTCTTCCAGGGCCTCAAACCAGAATGCCGCCGCAGCCGTGACAGGCGCAATGCATGCAAGGGGCTGTAAAATAAAACCTTGTTGAATAAACATTTTCTTAAGGTAACCCTCCAATTTTTTATCCATTGGATCTGAAAAAGCACAACTGTCCTCAACCGGGATAGTAGTACGCTTTGCTAAAGTAGAAACTGCTCCCTCCACTTTAGGGACCGTCTGCCATAAGTCCCGTGTAGTGGCGTCTATTGGAAACATTTTTCCAAATATAGGAGGTGGGGAAAAAGGCACCCCCGGTCTATCCCACACTCCTTGCTAATAATTTCTGTAAGCCTTTTAGGCATAGGAAAAACATCATTACAGACCAGTACCGCATAGTATTTATCCAGCCTACACAATTTCTCTGGTACTGCAACTGTGTTACAGTCATTCAGAGCAGCTAATTCCTCCCCAAGCAACACACAGAGGTTCTCAAGCTTAAATTTAAAATTAGAAATCTCTGAATCAGGTTTCCCCGAATCAGAGATGTCACCCACAGACTGAAGCTCTCCGTCCTCATGATCTGCATATTGTGACGCAGTATCAGACATGGGCCTTACAGCATCTGCGCGCTCTGTATTTCTCCTAACCCCAGAGCAATCGCGCTTGCCTCTTAATTCAGGCAACATGGATAATACATCTGACAGGGTATTATTCATGATTGCAGCCATGTCCTGCAAGGTAATCGCTATGGGCGTCCCTGATGTAATTGGCACCATATTAGCGTGCAGAGGGAAGCTGAATGTCTCCGTCAGTACTTTTATCTGCACAGAAAAGCACTAAAAAAGGCCCTTCCCACTCATATTACAACAGTGGAAAGCCTAAGGAAACTATTACTAGGCAAAATTCAAGCCAGCCATGTGGAAAAAAACTAGGCCCCAATAAGTTTTATCACCAAATACATATAAAAACGATTAAACATGCCAGCAAACATTTTATATTACAGTATCTCTATTAATAAGTATGTATGTATATCTATTAATAAGCCTGATACCAGTCGCTATAACTGCATTTAAGGCTTTACTAACATTAGTTCGGTATCAGCAGCATTTTCTAGCAAATTCCATCCCTAGAAAAATATTAACTGCACATACCTTATTGCAGGAAAACCTGCACGCCATTCCCTCTCTGAAGTTACCTCACTCCTCAGAATATGTGAGAACAGCCATGGATCTTAGTTAATTCTGCTAAGATCATAGAAAACGAAGGCAGATTCCTCTTCTAAATACTGCCTGAGATAAACAGTACACTCCGGCACCATTTAAAAATAACAAACTTTTGATTGAAGAATAAACTAAGTATAAAACACCACACTCCTCTTACAACCTCCATCTTGGTTGAGGCTTGCAAGAGAATGACTGGATATGACAGCTGGGGGAGGAGCTATATAGCAGCTCTGTTGTGGGTGATCCTCTTGCAACTTCCTGTTGGGAAGGAGAATATCCCACAAGTAATGGATGATCCATGGACTGGATACACTTGAGAAATAAACCACCTCAAGTGCAAAAAAAATAAATTAAAGATCATGCGTGCAGGACAAGGAGTATAGGAAGTAACAGAAAAGACACAATATGATTATTTAGGTAAGTTGGTTTTCTTCCAAAGGCTTATAGAATAGACAGGGTCTATAAATACAGGGAGTGCAGAATTATTAGGCAAATAAGTATTTTGACCACATCATCCTCTTTATGCATGTTGTCTTACTCCAAGCTGTATAGGCTCGAAAGCCTACTACCAATTAAGCATATTAGGTGATGTGCATCTCTGTAATGAGAAGGGGTGTGGTCTAATGACATCAACACCCTATATCAGGTGTGCATAATTATTAGGCAACTTCCTTTCCTTTGGCAAAATGGGTCAAAAGAAGGACTTGACAGGCTCAGAAAAGTCAAAAATAGTGAGATATCTTGCAGAGGGATGCAGCACTCTTAAAATTGCAAAGCTTCTGAAGCGTGATCATCGAACAATCAAGCGTTTCATTCAAAATAGTCAACAGGGTCGCAAGAAGCGTGTGGAAAAACCAAGGCGCAAAATAACTGCCCATGAACTGAGAAAAGTCAAGCGTGCAGCTGCCAAGATGCCACTTGCCACCAGTTTGGCCATATTTCAGAGCTGCAACATCACTGGAGTGCCCAAAAGCACAAGGTGTGCAATACTCAGAGACATGGCCAAGGTAAGAAAGGCTGAAAGACGACCACCACTGAACAAGACACACAAGCTGAAACGTCAAGACTGGGCCAAGAAATATCTCAAGACTGATTTTTCTAAGGTTTTATGGACTGATGAAATGAGAGTGAGTCTTGATGGGCCAGATGGATGGGCACGTGGCTGGATTGGTAAAGGGCAGAGAGCTCCAGTCCGACTCACACGCCAGCAAGGTGGAGGTGGAGTACTGGTTTGGGCTGATATCATCAAAGATGAGCTTGTGGGGCCTTTTCGGGTTGAGGATGGAGTCAAGCTCAACTCCCAGTCCTACTGCCAGTTTCTGGAAGACACCTTCTTCAAGCAGTGGTACAGGAAGAAGTCTGCATCCTTCAAGAAAAACATGATTTTCATGCAGGACAATGCTCCATCACACGCGTCCAAGTACTCCACAGCGTGGCTGGCAAGAAAGGGTATAAAAGAAGAAAATCTAATGACATGGCCTCCTTGTTCACCTGATCTGAACCCCATTGAGAACCTGTGGTCCATCATCAAATGTGAGATTTACAAGGAGGGAAAACAGTACACCTCTCTGAACAGTGTCTGGGAGGCTGTGGTTGCTGCTGCACGCAATGTTGATGGTGAATAGATCAAAACACTGACAGAATCCATGGATGGCAGGCTTTTGAGTGTCCTTGCAAAGAAAGGTGGCTATATTGGTCACTGATTTGTTTTTGTTTTGTTTTTGAATGTCAGAAATGTATATTTGTGAATGTTGAGATGTTATATTGGTTTCACTGGTAAAAATAAATAATTGAAATGGGTATATATTTGTTTTTTGTTAAGTTGCCTAATAATTATGCACAGTAATAGTCACCTGCACACACAGATATCCCCCTAAAATAGCTATAACTAAAAACAAACTAAAAACTACTTCCAAAACTATTCAGCTTTGATATTAATGAGTTTTTGGGTTAATTGAGACCATGGTTGTTGTTCAATAATAACATTAATCCTCAAAAATACAACTTGCCTAATAATTCTGCACTCCCTGTAGAGTGTTAAATAACAGTGGTTACAGATAATAATTTAGACACATCAGGAATATTTCTGAAATGAAAAACATTTACATTAATCATGTTAAAATTGCTATTGAAACTAACAGGAAGTATGTTTTGTGCCATACTGGACCATGGGCTAAATTCTCACTGCCTGATAAGAATGTTCCCACAATTCCACTGGTGAAGAGTCACATGCCCTGTAAACCTAAAAACATAAAAAGGATGCAAAAAAATAAATAAATGTCTATGTCCCTTTAGGCAATGAATCTTAGCCAGAGGGATTGGCTCTAAACCAGCAGTAAGGAACTTTACACAGCTCCTGTGAAACTATATGTACAAGCACAACTACCTAAACTTGCAGAGTAATTATAATAAAGGGTTTGCTTGAACAAATTCACCGTTTCATTTTGCTATTTTCCCAATACTCGCCTATGCCTGGATTGTGATTGATAATAAACCTTATTATTGGATCTTTAATATTTTGTTACACTTTTCTGATTATAAATATTTAGCTTTTTAGAAACCTTTGACTACAAATTGTGTGTCTATATTTATCCTTCTGAAATGAGATTCACAGATGAGAAATTACAATAGACAGTCAATGATAACAGTTTGCAGAAAAGGTAGGACTCTGCTGAGGCCATTTGTTGGGAGAATGTTATCTAATAAATGTAACCTAGTGAGTAAACTATGTAAGATTACCTCATCAAATTTTATATATACACATTACAGACATCCCAACCTGCAAAAACTAATTTCAGGGAGGTGGGTTCACCCGCTACTGCGCCGCCACCCCCCTCCCAGTTATATATTGGACACCTTGAAACCCTAAATAAGATAGAGACTTATCATAAAAAGTAGCTTCCCACTAAAGTCACATAAAAAGTAGCTTTATTGCACAACCACATACAACAAACCTATTTTCCAGTGATTGTACGCTTGTTGAATGCTTAAATATTTTAGAATACAAAGTTTAATTACATGCAGTAAATAAGGTAGTATTTGTGTTTTTATTTTATTAGAATCAGTGTGGGCTTCTTTGTTACTGATGCATGCTTTGTGGGTTCTATAACGTCACAGCAACTAAAGGCATTCCTTAAAGAAACACTTTTAGGGGGGTGTCCAAGCAGTGGCCATGATAAGCCGCAAAATAAGAGGCTCTGCATGGATCCTGAATAATCCGCCAAATATCTCTCTCTACACCTTCATCTCCTCTAAATGGCAATTTACTCTAAATGAGGGATATCTGCTGAACCAGATGGTACCAAAAAATACAGATTATCTCACCAGAAACTCTGCAACCTGAAACAGTGGTGGATCACAAGCGGAGGCCTAGCAGGAAAATTAGCAACACCCCCCCCCCCCCCAGGTCTACAGCGCTCTAAGTCTGATCTTCAAATGGGTGACATACAAGACTATTGCATTACTATTCTGTGGACTAGAGACTAGCAGGGCACAAAATGGAAGCCTTGGAGGCGGTAACGGCATGGGAGTGCACAATACAAGATGTGATCACGCAGTTTTACCAGCAGCTTGAAAAGGATATTAGATCTTTGCTCCTCACTGTTGCAGCTCACCGGGCTCCCTCTCCTGTGGGGTATGCTGATCAGCTTCCCCCATTTAACACTGACTATCGCAGCTCGGAACTGCCGACAATCTCCTGCTCAGAGTTCAACTGCATCACAGCGCCCTGCTGCACTTTCCAATGATCTTGAGAGGGGGACAGGCAGTCTGTCTGGCGCAACTTAATAAGAGATATGGGGTTTTCTTCTATCAGGATTGAATGTGAATAGATATTCACTGGGAGTTAACTCTATGGAACTGTAACAACAAAGTTTTTTTTCCCCTAACATATAGCTTAACCTCACCTCTTATCTACTCTACCGTTTACATATACATAACTAAGCTGTGATGGCATTTATTTAACTTATAAACAGGTTTTTTATGTTACCTTAAGACTGTTATAGACACAAATTGAGTTTATTATATTTATCTAGTTCAGGAGGTTATAACTGAAATGGTTTACTGAGTTCTTCTATTTTAAATATATATCCCACCCTCTGCCTACTCTAATGTTCCCCTTTACATGTGTACATAACCAAGCTGTGACGGTATGGACTCACCTCTATAATGGGCCTTTATATTTCCTTAATAATGTGCTTAGTACAACATGAGGTTTATTATATTTAAATAATTATTAAGGGTACAACTGATATTGCTTTACATGTAAAATATTTACTCTGATCCAGAGTTATCTAAATGCAGGTCGACAGAAAACTCTTTTTCCTATACCAAACCCAGGGGCAGGCTGGCTTATTTAAAACAAATTATTGCTAAAACTACAATCGATAATACATATTACTAAAATATATATTTTGGTTTAGAGCCTTCCAACTATAAGTCTAAAGAGATTTGTGTCCTTTGGCCAACCCCAGGGATATATCTCCACTATGACAGTGTATATCTGAACCGGCCTCACTGTCTTGCTTAATAGAAAACAGCTCTCTGTGTTAACAGTAAATATTTCGAACTTGCTCAGCTTTCTGCCATGCTGCCAGCGGCCGAGGTGGAGTGGTGTGCTGAGTATCATAACTTAAAAAATAATACATAGAGGACTGAATGGTATTAGATATATGGTCAGACCTATCCAAGCTCTCAGATTATATCCCTAAAATGATATAGTCCTTTATGCTACACTAAAGATCTGCTATATGATGTTTAGAGGTGATACATGATCTACCCTGATGAAAATTTTCTGACTGGGTTATATCCAAAAACATAATTTATGTAAGAACTTACCTGATAAATTCATTTCTTTCATATTAGCAAGAGTCCATGAGCTAGTGACGTATGGGATATACATTCCTACCAGGAGGGGCAAAGTTTCCCAAACCTTAAAATGCCTATAAATACACCCCTCACCACACCCACAATTCAGTTTAACGAATAGCCAAGAAGTTGGGTGATAAAAAAGTGCGAAAGCATATAAAATAAGGAATTGGAATAATTGTGCTTTATACAAAAAAATCATAACCACCACAAAAAAGGGTGGGCCTCATGGACTCTTGCTAATATGAAAGAAATGAATTTATCAGGTAAGTTCTTACATAAATTATGTTTTCTTTCATGTAATTAGCAAGAGTCCATGAGCTAGTGACGTATGGGATAATGACTACCCAAGATGTGGATCTTTCCACACAAGAGTCACTAGAGAGGGAGGGATAAAATAAAGACAGCCAATTCCTGCTGAAAATAATCCACACCCAAAATAAAGTTTAATAAAAAACATAAGCAGAAGATTCAGACTGAAACTGCTGCCTGAAATACTTTTCTACCAAAAACTGCTTCAGAAGAAGAAAATACATCAAAATGGTAGAATTTAGTAAAAATATGCAAAGAGGACCAAGTTGCAACTTTGCAAATGTGATCAACCGAAGCTTCATTCCTAAACGCCCAGGAAGTAGAAACTGGTAGAATGAGCTGTAATTCTCTGAGGCGGAGTTTTACCCGACTCAACATAGGCAAGATGAATTAAAGATTTCAACCAAGATGCCAAAGAAATGGCAGAAGCTTTCTGGCGTTTTCTAGAACCGGAAAAGAGAACAAATAGACTAGAAGTCTTTCGGAAAGACTTAGTAGCTTCAACATAATATTTCAAAGCTCTAACAACATCCAAAGAATGCAATGATTTCTCCTTAGAATTCTTAGGATTAGGACATAATGAAGGAACCACAATTTCTCTACTAATGTTGTTGGAATTCACAACTTTAGGTAAAAATTCAAAAAGAAGTTCGCAACACCACCTCATCCTGATGAAAAATCAGAAAAGGAGACTCACAAGAAAGAGCAGATAAATCAGAAACTCTTCTGGCAGAAGAGATGGCCAAAAGGAACAAAACTTTCCAAGAAAGTAATTTAATGACCAATGAATGCATAGGTTCAAAGGGAGGAGCTTGAAGAGCTCCCAGAACCAAATTCAAACTCCAAGGAGGAGAAATTGACTTAATGACAGGTTTTATACGAACCAAAGCTTGTATAAAACAATAAATATCAGGAAGAATAGCAATCTTTCTGTGAAAAAGAACAGAAAGAGCAGAGATTTGTCCTTTCAAGGAACTTGCAGACAAACCCTTATCTAAACCATCCTGAAGAAACTGTAAAATTCTCGGTATTCTAAAAGAATGCCAAGAAAAAAGATGAGAAAGACACCAAAAAATATAAGTCTTCCAGACTCTATAATATATCTCTCTAGATACAGATTTACGAGCCTGTAACATAGTATTAATCACAGAGTCAGAGAAACCTCTTTGACCAAGAATCAAGCGTTCAATCTCCATACCTTAAAATTTAAGGATTTGAGATCCTGATGGAAAAAAGGACCTTGCGACAGAAGGTCTGGTCTTAATGGAAGAGTCCACGGCTGGCAAGAGGCCATCCGGACAAGATCCGCATACCAAACCTGTAAGGCCATGCCGGAGCTACCAGCAGAACAAACGAGCATTCCTTCAGAATCTTGGAGATTACTCTTGGAAGAAGAACTAGAGGCGGAAAGATATAGACAGGATGATACTTCCAAGGAAGTGATAATTCATCCACTGCCTCCGCCTAAGGATCCCGGGATCTGGACAGATATCTGGGAAGTTTCTTGATTAGATGAGACGCCATCAGATCTATTTCTGGAAGTTCCCACATTTGAACAACCTGAAGAAATACCTCTGGGTGAAGAAACCATTCGCCCGGATGCAACGTTTGGCGACTTAGATAATCCGCTTCCCAATTGTCTACACCTGGGATATGAACCGCAGAGATTAGACAGGAGCTGGAATCCGCCCAAACCAAAAAAATTCGAGATACTTCTTTCATAGCCAGAGGACGTTGAGTCGCTCCTTGATGATGTATGCCACAGTTGTGACATTGTCTGTCTGAAAACAAATGAACGATTCTCTCTACAGAAGAGGCCAAAACTGAAGAGCTCTGAAAATTGCACGGAGTTCCAAAATATTTATCGGTAATCTCACCTCCTGAGATTCCCAAACTCCTTGTGCCGACAGAGATCCCCACACAGCTCCCCAACCTGTGAGACTTGTATCTGTTGAAATTACAGTCCAGGTCGGAAGCACAAAAGAAGCCCCCTGAATTAAACGATGGTGATCTGTCCACCACGTTAGAGAGTGTCGAACAATCGGTTTTAAAGATATAAATTGAAATATCTTTGTGTAATCCTTGCACCATTGATTCAGCATACAGAGCTGAAGAGGTCGCATGTGAAAAACAAGCAAAGGGGATTGCGTCCAATGCAGCAGTCATAAGACCTAGAATTTCCATGCATAAGGTTACCGAAGGGAATGATTGTGACTGAAGGTTTCGACAAGCTGAAAACAATTTAAACGTCTCTTGTCTGTTAAAGACAGAGTCATGGACACTGAATCTATCTGGAAACCCAGAAAGATTACCCTTGACTGAGGAATCAATGAACTTTTTGGTAAATTGATCCTCCAACCATGATCTTGAAGAAACAACACAAGTCGAATCGCATGAGATTCTTTGAATGAGAAGACTGAGCAAATACCAAGATAATCGTCCAAATAAGGAAATACAAAAACCCTGTTCTCTGAATACAGAAAGAAAGGCACCGAGAATCTTTGAAAAAAATTCTTGGAACTGAAGCTAGGCCAAACAGTAGAGCCACAAAACTGGTAATGCTTGTCTAAAAAGAGAATCTCAAACACTAAAAGTGATCTGAATGAATCGGAATATGCAGACACACATCCTGCAAAACTATAGTAGACATAAAATGCCCTTGCTAAACAAAAGGCAGAATAGTCCTACAGTAACCATCTTGAATGTTGGTATACATAACGATTCAATATTGATAGATCCGGAACTGGTCTGAAGGAATTGACCTTCTTTGGTACAATGAAGAGATAAAATAAAACCCTAGCCCCTGTTCCAGAACTGGAACTGGCATAATTACTCCAGCCAACTCTAGATCTGAAACACATTTCAGAAATGCTGAGCCTTGCTGTGTTAACTGGGACACGGGAAGAAAAAAATCTCTTAGCAGGAGGCCTTAACTGAAGCCAATTCTGTACCTTTCTGAAACAATGTTCTGAAACCAGAGATTGAGAACGGAATTGATCCAAACTCCTTTGAATAAAACGTAATCTGCCCCATACCAGCTGAACTGGAAAAAAGGGCCGCACCTTCATGGGTACTTAGGAGCTGACTATAGGTTTCTATAAGGCTTGGATATATTCCAAACTGGAAATAGTTTCCAAACTGAAACCGCTCCTGAGGATGAAGGATCAGGCTTTTGCTCCTTATTATGAGAAAAAGAACGAAAAAATGATTATTACCCTGGAAAGAAAGGGAAAAACAAAGTTAACTTTAGAAGACATATCAGCATTCCAAGTTAAATCCATAAAGCTTTTCTAGCTAAAATAGCTAGAGACATATACCTGACATCAACTCAAATGATATCAAAAGATGGTATCACCAATAAAATTATTAGCATGTTATAGAAAAAATAATGCTATAAAATTATGATCTGATACTTGTTGCGCTAAAACTTCTAACCAAAAAGATGAAGCTGCAGCAACATCCGGTAAAAATATAGCAGGTCTAAGAAGATTACCTAAACATAAGTAAACTTTTCTTAGAAAGGATTCAATTTTTTTATCTAAAGGATCCTTAAATTTAGTACTATCTGCCGTAAGAATAGTAGTACATTTTAGCAGGAATAGAGACAGCCCCAAACCTTAGGGATTTTGTCCCAAAAAACTCTAATCTGTCAGATGGCACAGAATATAATTGCTTAAACGTTTAGAAGGAGTAAAAGAATTACCCAAATTATTCCATTCCCTGGAAATTACTTCAGAAAAAGCATTAGGGAGATTAAACACTTCTGGAATAAATATAGGAGATTTAAAAAAAAACCTATTTAAACGTTTAGATTTAGTATCAAGAGGACCAGAATCCTCTATATCTAAAGCAATTAATACGTCTTTAAATAAAGAACGAATAAATTCCATCTTGAACAAATAAAAAGATTTAACAGCATCAACCTCTGAGACAGAAACTTCTGAACCAGAAGAACCATTATCAGAACGATGATGTTCATTTAAAAATTCATCTGAAAAAAAGAGAAGTTTTAAAAGACTTTTATGTAAACTAGAAGGAGAAATAACAGACATAGCCTTCTAAATGGATTTAAAAAATAAAATCTCTTATGTTTATCAGGAACACTCTGAAAATTAAATGTTGACGGAACAGCAACAGGTAATATAACAGTACTCAAGGAAATTTTATCTGCATTAATAAGTTTGTCATGACATGCAATACAAACAACAGCTGGAGAAACAGGTACCAAAAATTTATAGCAGATACACTTAGCTTGGTAGCTCCAGCCCCGGGCAGTGATTTTCCTCAAGTAACTTCTGACTCAGTTGCAACGTGGAACATCTTGCAATATGTAATAGAAAAAAACAACATATAAAGCAAATTGATCAAAATCCTTAAATGACAGTTTCAGGAATGGGAAAAAAATGCCAGTGAACAAGCTTCTAGCAACCAGAAGCAATAAATAATGAGACTTAAATAATGTGGAGACAAAAGCGACGCCCATATTTTTTTTTTTAGCGCCAAACAAGACGCCCACATTATTTGGCGCCGAAATGCCTTTTGGCGCCAAAAATGACGCCACATCCGGAACGCCGACATTTTTGGCGCAAAATAACGTCAAAAAAATGACGCAACTTCCGGCGACACGTATGACGCCGGAAACGGAAAAGAATTTTTGCGCCAAAAAAATCCACGCCAAGAATGACGCAATAAAATGAAGCATTTTCAGCCCCCGCGAGCCTAACAGCCCACAGGGAAAAGAGTCAAATTTTTGAAGGTAAGAAAAAATGATTAATTCAAATGCATTATCCCAAATATGAAACTGACTGTCTGAAAAATAAGGAAAGTTGAACATTCTGAGTCAAGGCAAATAAATGTTTGAATACACATATTTAGAACTTTATAAACAAAGTGCCCAACCATAGCTTTAGAGTGTCACAGAAAATAAGATTTACTTACCCCAGGACACTCATCTACATGTTTGTAGAAAGCCAAACCAGTACTGAAACGAGAATCAGCAGAGGTAATGGTATATATAAGAGTATATCGTCGATCTGAAAAGGGAGGTAAGAGATGAATCTCTACGACCGATAACAGAGAACCTATGAAATAGACCCCGTAGAAGGAGATCACTGCATTCAAAATAGGCAATACTCTCCTCACATCCCTCTGACATTCACTGCACGCTGAGAGGAAAACCGGGCTCCAACTTGCTGCGGAGCGCATATCAACGTAGAATCTAGCACAAACTTACTTCACCACCTCCATCGGAGGCAAAGTTTGTAAAAACTGAATTGTGGGTGTGGTGAGGGGTGTATTTATAGGCATTTTAAGGTTTGGGAAACTTTGCCCCTCCTGGTAGGAATGTATATCCCATACGTCACTAGCTCATGGACTCTTGCTAATTACATGAAAGAAACTTACTTTAGTATATGAACAACGTCTAACCATTAGTACCCTGACTCTTAAGGTGGCAAAGGCAACTACATACCTAGTTAAACTTGTCCTACTCAATAAATGTAGGAAATATCAATCCACTATTCCCACACACCAAGCAAATACTGCTCAGCCCATAAATCTAGCCTCCATATTAGTTGTAACCTGGAACAAAGAGCAACCCCCACATACTAAGCAAACCTTGTTCAAATTAGCCCTGTTGGTCTTATACGTTCATAGAATACCTCTTCTTATTGTGCCACAATCTTATTAAAAAAAAAAAAAAAAAACAGAATTTATGCTTACCTGATAAATTACTTTCTCCAATGGTGTGTCCGGTCCACGGCGTCATCCTTACTTGTGGGATATTCTCTTCCCCAACAGGAAATGGCAAAGAGTCCCAGCAAAGCTGGTCACATGATCCCTCCTAGGCTCCGCCCACCCCAGTCATTCGACCGACGGACAGGAGGAAATATATATAGGAGAAACCATATGATACCGTGGTGACTGTAGTTGGAGAAAATAATTCATCAGACCTGATTAAAAAACCAGGGCAGGCCGTGGACCGGACACACCGTTGGAGAAAGTAATTTATCAGGTAAGCATAAATTCTGTTTTCTCCAACATTGGTGTGTCCGGTCCACGGCGTCATCCTTACTTGTGGGAACCAATACCAAAGCTTTAGGACACGGATGAAGGGAGGGAGCAAATCAGGTCACCTAAATGGAAGGCACCACGGCTTGCAAAACCTTTCTCCCAAAAATAGCCTCCGAAGAAGCAAAAGTATCAAATTTGTAAAATTTGGCAAAAGTGTGCAGTGAAGACCAAGTCGCTGCCTTACATATCTGGTCAACAGAAGCCTCGTTCTTGAAGGCCCATGGGGAAGCCACAGACCTAGTGGAGTGAGCTGTGATTCTTTCAGGAGGCTGCCGTCCGGCAGTCTCATAAGCCAATCGGATAATGCTTTTAAGCCAAAAGGAAAGAGAGGTAGAAGTCGCTTTTTGACCTCTCCTTTTACCAGAATAAACAACAAACAAGGAAGATGTTTGTCTGAAATCTTTAGTAGCCTCTAAATAGAATTTTAGAGCACGGACTACGTCCAAATTGTGTAACAAACGTTCCTTCTTTGAAACTGGATTCGGACACAAAGAAGGTACAACTATCTCCTGGTTAATATTTTTGTTGGAAACAACTTTCGGAAGAAAACCAGGCTTAGTACGCAAAACCACCTTATCTGCATGGAACACCAGATAGGGCGGAGAACACTGCAGAGCAGATAACTCCGAAACTCTTCTAGCAGAAGAAATTGCAACCAAAAACAAAACTTTCCAAGATAATAACTAAATATCTACGGAATGTAAGGGTTCAAACGGAACCCCTTGAAGAACTGAAAGAACTAGATTTAGACTCCAGGGAGGAGTCAAAGGTCTGTAAACAGGCTTGATCCTAACCAGAGCCTGAACAAATGCTTGAACATCTGGCACAGCTGCCAGTCTTTTGTGAAGTAAAACAGATAAAGCAGAGATCTGTCCCTTCAGAGAACAGATAATCCTTTCTCCAAACCTTCTTGTAGAAAGGATAGAATCTTAGGAATTTTTATCTTGTTCCATGGGAATCCTTTAGATTCACACCAACAGATATATTTTTTCCATATTTTATGGTAAATTTTTCTAGTTACAGGCTTTCTAGCCTGAATCAGAGTATCTATTACAGAATCTGAAAACCCACGCTTTGATAAAATCAAGCGTTCAATCTCCAAGCCGTCAGTTGGAGGGAAACCAGATTCGGATGTTCGAATGGACCCTGAACAAGAAGGTCCTGTCTCAAAGGTAGCTTCCATGGTGGAGCCGATGACATATTCACCAGGTCTGCATACCAAGTCCTGCGTGGCCATGCAGGAGCTATCAAGATCACCGAGGCCCTCTCCTGATTGATCCTGGCTACCAGCCTGGGGATGAGAGGAAACGGTGGGAATACATAAGCTAGGTTGAAGGTCCAAGGTGCTACTAGTGCATCTACTAGGGTCGCCTTGGGATCCCTGGATCTGGACCCGTAGCAAGGAACCTTGAAGTTCTGACGAGACGCCATCAGATCCATGTCTGGAATGCCCCATAATTGAGTTATTTGGGCAAAGATTTCCGGATGGAGTTCCCACTCCCCCGGATGGAATGTCTGACGACTCAGAAAATCCGCTTCCCAATTTTCCACTCCTGGGATGTGGATCGCAGACAAGTGGCAGGAGTGATCCTCCGCCCATTGAATTATCTTGGTCACTTCTTTCATCGCCAGGGAAGTCCTTGTTCCCCCCTGATGATTGATATATGCAACGGTCGTCATGTTGTCTGACTGAAACCTTATGAATTTGGCCTTTGCTAGTTGAGGCCAAGCTCTGAGAGCATTGAATATCGCTCTCAGTTCCAGAATGTTTATCGGGAGAAGAGACTCTTCCCGAGACCATAGACCCTGAGCTTTCAGGGATTCCCAGACCGCGCCCCAGCCCACTAGGCTGGCGTCGGTCGTGACAATGACCCACTCTGGTCTGCGGAAGCTCATTCCCTGTGACAGATTGTCCAGGGTCAGCCACCAACGGAGTGAATCTCTGGTCTTTTCATCTACTTGAATCGTCGGAGACAAGTCTGTATAATCCCCATTCCACTGTCTGAGCATGCACAGTTGTAATGGTCTTAGATGAATTTGTGCAAAAGGAACTATGTCCATTGTTGCAATCATCAATCCTATTACTTCCATGCACTGCGCTATGGAAGGACGAGGAACAGAATGAAGTACTTGACAAGAGCTTAGAAGTTTTGATTTTCTGACCTCTGTCAGAAAAATCCTCATTTCTAAGGAATCTATTATTGTTCCCAAGAAGGGAACTCTTGTTGACGGGGACAGAGAACTTTTTTCTTTGTTCACCTTCCATCCGTGAGATCTGAGAAAGGCTAGGACGATGTCCGTATGAGCCTTTGCTTTTGACAGGGACGACGCTTGAATCAGGATGTCGTCCAAGTAAGGTACTACTGCAATGCCCCTTGGTCTTAGAACCGCTAGAAGGGATCCTAGTACCTTTGTGAAAATCCTTGGAGCAGTGGCTAATCCAAATGGAAGTGCCACAAACTGGTAATGCTTGTCCAGAAAAGCGAACCTTAGGAACTGATGATGTTCCTTGTGGATAGGAATATGTAGGTACGCATCCTTTAAATCCACGGTAGTCATAAATTGATTTTCCTGGATAGTAGGTAGGATCATTCGAATAGTTTCCATTTTGAACGATGGTACCCTGAGAAATTTGTTTAGGATCTTTAGATCCAAAATTGGTCTGAATGTTCCCTCTTTTTGGGAACTATGAACAGATTGGAATAAAATCCCCTTCCTTGTTCTCTTATTGGAACTGGATGTATCACTCCCATCTTTAACAGGTCTTCTACACAATGTAAGAATGCCTGTCTCTTTATTTGGTTTGAAGATAATTGAGACCTGTGGAACCTTCCCCTTGGGGGCAGTTCCTTGAATTCCAGGAGATAACCTTGAGAAACTATTTCTAGCGCCCAAGGATCCTGAACATCTCTTGCCCAAGCCTGAGCAAAGAGAGAAAGTCTGCCCCCCACTAGATCCGGTCCCGGATCGGGGGCTATCCCTTCATGCTGTTTTGGTAGCAGTGGTAGGCTTCTTGGCCTGCTTACCCTTGTTCCAGCCTTGCATTGGTTTCCAGGCTGGTTTGGGTTGTGAAGTATTACCCTCTTGCTTAGAGGATACAGAATTAGAGACTGGTCCGTTTCTGCGAAAGGGACGAAAATTAGGCTTATTATTAGCCTTAAAAGACCTATCCTGTGGGAGGGCGTGGCCCTTTCCCCCAGTGATGTCTGAAATAATCTCTTTCAAATCAGGTCCAAATAATGTTTTACCTTTGAAAAGAATGTTAAGCAATTTTGTCTTGGAAGACACATCCGCTGACCAAGACTTTAGCCAAAGCACTCTGCGCGCCACGACAGCAAACCCTGAATTTTTCGCCGCTAATCTAGCTAATTGCAAAGCGGCATCTAAAACAAAAGAGTTAGCCAATTTAAGTGCTTGAACTCTGTCCATAACCTCCTCATACGAAGATTCTTTACTGAGCGATTTTTCTAGTTCCTCGAACCAGAAACACGCTGCCGTAGTGACAGGAACAATGCATGAAATTGGTTGTAGAAGGTAACCTTGCTGTACAAAAATCTTTTTAAGCAAACCCTCTAATTTCTTATCCATAGGATCTTTGAAAGCACAACTATCTTCGATAGGAATAGTAGTGCGTTTGTTTAGAGTAGAAACCGCCCCCTCGACCTTGGGGACTGTCTGCCATAAGTCCTTTCTGGGGTCGACTATAGGAAATAATTTCTTAAATATAGGGGGGGGAACAAAAGGTATGCCGGGCCTTTCCCACTCTTTATTTACTATGTCCGCCACCCGCTTGGGTATAGGAAAAGCGTCGGGGGGCACCGGAACCTCTAGGAACTTGTCCATCTTACATAAGTTCTCTGGAATGACCAAATTGTCACAATCATCCAGAGTAGATAACACCTCCTTAAGCAGTGCGCGGAGATGTTCTAATTTAAATTTAAATGTCACAACATCAGGTTCAGCTTGATGAGAAATTTTTCCTGAATCTGAAATTTCTCCATCAGACAAAACCTCCCTCATGGCCCCTTGAGATTGGTGTGAGGGTATGTCAGAACAGTTATCATCAGCGTCCTCTTGCTCTTCAGTGTTTAAAACAGAGCAATCGTGCTTTCTCTGATATGTAGGCATTTTGGATAAAAGATTTGCTATGGAGTTATCCATTACAACCGTTAATTGTAGCATGGTAATAAGTTTTGGTGCACTAGATGTACTAGGGGCCTCCTGTGTGGGCATAACTGGTGTAGACACAGTAGGGGATGATGTAGTATGTTTACTCCCCTCATTTGAGGAATCATCTTGGGCAATATCATTATCTGTTGCATTACTGTCCTTACTTTGTTTGGACACTATGGCACAATTATCACAAATTTAAATGGGGAGACACATTGGCTTTCATACATATAGAACATAGCTTATCTGATGGTACAGACATGTTAAACACCACAGTGTCTTAAAGCATTAAAAGTATTGCACACCAAATTTCAGAGCTTTAACCCTTAAATTAACGGAACCGGAGCCGTTTTTACATTTAACCCCTATACAGTCCCAGAATGAGGCTCTGTCTATAACTAGAAAGGCCCCCATCTGAAAAAGGTGTCCAACACAGTGCCTGCCGTTTTTCTAAACGTTCCCCAAGATTATAATACCAATAATTAGTTAGAATCTGCATAATATGCCTAGTAAAGCAATTGTTTTAGCCCAGAAAAATGTCTACCAGTTTTTAAGCCCTTTTTGAAGCCCTTTATTCTTTTATGTTTAACTAAGAAAATGGCTTACCGGTCCCCATGAGGGGAAATGACAGCCTTCCAGCATTACATGGTCTTGTTAGAAATATGGCTAGTCATACCTTAAGCAGAAAAGACTGCTAACTGTTTCCCCCAACTGAAGTTACTTCATCTCAACAGTCCTGTGTGGAAACAGCAATCGATTTTAGTTACTGTCTGCTAAAATCATCTTCCTCTTACAAACAGAAATCTTCATCCTTTTCTGTTTCAGAGTAAATAGTACATACCAGCACTATTTTAAAATAACAAACACTTGATAGAAGAATAAAACTACATTTAAACACCAAAAAACTCTTAACCATCTCCGTGGAGATGTTGCCTGTGCAACGGCAAAGAGAATGACTGGGGTGGGCGGAGCCTAGGAGGGATCATGTGACCAGCTTTGCTGGGACTCTTTGCCATTTCCTGTTGGGGAAGAGAATATCCCACAAGTAAGGATGACGCCGTGGACCGGACACACCAATGTTGGAGAAAAAAATCAGCACAGTAAATATATTCAACACACTTTAGAGTGTTTAATTTTCCTCATACTTTGCAATCTACTAACCTTGCTACAGTTTTCTATTTAAACTAATATGCCTCCTAGTTTAGAAGGACTACCTACGCTCTGGTCTATACCGCAACCTCATCTATATAATTTGAAAATGTGAGATTTCTTTTATGTATACTCAAGTTTTTCTGTGATACCAAAGAGTTCCTTAAATGTCTCTATGTTATAAAACAAGATATATAGATATATATGTCTACAGAATGTTTCAAAGCAACACAAAATTTAAAAATTTGAGGTATCTCTTATGTATGTTTAAATTTTTCTGTGATACAATGGATATGACTCTATACCCTCAAAAGTATACTTGATATAATCTTTTTATTTCTTATGTATTTGCAAAAAATTTTTTTAAACATAACATGTATGTTGTATCCTACTTTCAACCTCAATAAAAAACTATTTAAAAAAAAAAAAAAAAAAAGTAAACACTTTTCCGGATTTGGGCCTCATTGGATCATGGTACTTTGAGTTTCAGGGAGCCTCCCTGAACTTCAGGGAGATTTGGGATGTCTAACATTAAGATTTGTATTTGTTATAAACATTTAATATAGTACAATGTTTGTGAGTAATAGTGTGTTAACTTGACAGGGCTGTTAATATGTGAGAGACCCAGGTTGGGTAAATGGAGAAGAATGAGAGAGTAGACTGGGGGCTGGAGCTGTATCCAACAGAATCTCTGGGGTAATAGGCCAAGTGAGGGAATTGACATCTGACATGAAGCCATCTAAATACTAGTAGGATAGATGGGATACAGAGAGGAAATATCCATGTATTTATTGCCGTGGTTACGGGACGTTAGTGAAATGTTGGAGAAAAAATATAATATTCAAATACACCAAAGGCATTCTAAGTATAGATTAAAGCCATATATGGTACTGTAGGCCTCTGGTTTATTTATTCATTCAAAATATTTATGTACTGCACAATAAACATGCGGTTTACAATGGTTTAGTGATATGAATCAGTAGCAGACCTGCTCAAAGGTAACTCGGTAATAAGAAATAGTAATAATATAGTGTACATGCTGCTCTGTATAATACATTTGAAGATAGACAGGTGGAACTTCAACCTGCACTAATAAAAAGGTTCGTCAGGTATGGACTTACACAGCACTTGGCCCCCGGTGCCACTGCACGTGCTTTACCAATGGTAGTTCTGCCCCAATATAAATCATTGGTGAACTAAAAAGATATGATGTTAAAAAGTAATGACATTAATTAGTTCCAAAAACTGGTTAACAGAAAGAAAAAATGTGATAATAGTTTTGAAAACAGAACTATGTGCTGAATTCTTCATAGTAGTGAAACAAATCAGGCTCATAATAAATATTACAAAACACAGGTTTAGCTAAAATTAATAGAAAATAGGCAAACAGTAGGTTAAACAAATCAACAACATACAAGTTAGATGGTTACATTGCACTTACCTTCTCCTGCTTGGCGAAGAGAAGCAGACATTGGCTTAAAGCAGCATGCGTTTCCTGAGAGGCATCTGTAACTTGTCTAACTTGTTGAAGAACAGATGGTTCAAGGTCTGAAACAGTATCAGCATATTAGTAAGACAATTCACACATCCAATACATTTTTATTCATTTCTGATCATCAACATCAATGGATAGAACCAATCCTTTTACCTAGAATACCTCTAGATTGAATGGTTTATCAAAGTTGAATAAAATCTAATTAAAATGGTCTATTTCATGCAAACTTGTTTTCATTCCCAGGATGCTGACCACTTTATTTGGATTAGGCAGCCATTAAAAGTTACATTGGTTAAAATGAATGTGCAAACTGAATTAACTTCACCTGAGCAACAAGATGCAATGTTTGTAACAGTGCATAGCAAAGTAGCATGTACTAATGCAGAAATAGGATCAGATTGTTTTAATGTTTAAAATATATTATTGAAATTAATGTATTATTTAAAGAGCTTAATTATTGGTATAAGCAAAACCTGAGAGTTTCAAGCCACATTTTTACATATTTATAAATAGAGAATAAATTTTAATGGAGATAAGGAGGTATATTAGAGTTAAGACAAATTATAACGTGGACAACTACAAAAATGTCAATCTGTTACAAGCACAGTGGTTCCCCTGAATGTTTACTGGGGTTTTGAGAAGCTTCATAACGTGTGGGGCGTGCATAAAAAATGCACAAGTTTAAAAAACAGGTTTTACTACACAACATTAACAGTTAAATATAATTTTGTTGCAAACTTAAATATACTGCAAAATGCTTCTAATATCTTATATGAAATAAATGTGTGTGTGTTTCTTTACTCTAGGCTGAACACCATTGTTGGTTGCTATATGAGACTGCATTATTGTGATGGAGGTGGATGATTGGTTTTGTGTACAAATAAAGATAAATTTGTGCTGACAAGATCCAGCTGTCACTAATCCTCCCAATTACTGTTCACAAAGTCTAAAAGAAAATTACAAAAAAAATAATCTAAATATTGGTTCTAATCTACGCAACCGATTGTATACTTTAAGGATGTACATACTATACTAAATATGTTACAACTTAATTTACACAATGATGGTCAATAATTCTGCAAAATGCTGCATCGGGTCATACTTAGGACATATGCTTGCTGAAATGCTGTGACACATTGCTATGTGTGAGACTCACAACAATCTACGTTATGCTACACTAGCAAGTAATGAAAAAGCTTCAGGAAGCCAAGTACTTTTGTAAGTTAATCAAATAAAGGGTTTAACCTCAGAGGATTAGCACAGATTTCTCTTCCTAGCGATTGAGGTAAATCTACTTTGCAGCCCAGCTGTACAAGTTTGTCATAAACTCTGTCATCAGATGCAGGTTCGTGCCACACAGGAGCTAAACATTATTACACCTTCATTATTCATATATAAATCACAAGTATGTCTTACACACACAGTATACACACTCAGAAGTGTACTAAACTAGTACCGGCTAGATTTAGAGTTTTGTCGGTAACGACCCGAAAAGCTAACGCCGGCTTTTTTCTGGCCGCACCATAAAAATAACTCTGGTATTGAGAGTCCACATAAAGGCTGCGTTAGGCTCCAAAAAAGGAGCGTAGAGCATTTTTAACGCAACTTCAACTCTCGATACCAGAGTTGCTTACGGACGCGGCCAGCCTCAAAAACGTGCTCGTGCACGATTCCCCCATAGGAAACAATGGGGCTGTTTGAGCTGAAAAAAATCCTAACACCTAGTGTTAGGTTTAATTGTAGGTAATTGTAGGTATTTTATTTAATTAATTTAATGATAGTATAGTGTTAGGTTTAATTGTAACTTAGGTTAGGATTTATTTTACAGGTAATTTGTAATTATTTTAACTAGGTAACTATTAAATAGTTCTTAACTATTTAATAGCTATTGTACATGGTTAAAATAATTACAAAGTTACCTGTAAAATAAATATTAATCCTAAAATAGCTACAATGTAATTATAATTTATATTGTAGCTATATTAGGATTTATTTTACAGGTAAGTATTTAGCTTTAAATAGGAATAATTTATTCAATAAGAGATAAATATAATTTACATCTAACGAAATTAATTAAGTTAGGGGGGTGTTAGTGTTAGGGTTAGACTTAGCTTTAAGGGTTAATACATTTATTAGAATAGCGGTGAGCTCCAGTCGGCAGATTAGGGGTTAATAATTGAAGTTAGGTGTCGGCGATGTTAGGGAGGGCAGATTAGGGGTTAATACTATTTATTATAGGGTTAGTGAGGCGGATTAGGGGTTAATAACTTTATTATAGTAGCGGTGCGGTCCGCTCGGCAGATTAGGGGGTTAATAAGTGTAGGCAGGTGGAGGCGACGTTGAGGGGGGCAGATTAGGGGTTAATAAATATAATATAGGGGTCGGCGGTGTTAGGGGCAGCAGATTAGGGGTACATAAGTATAACGTAGGTGGCGGTCGGCAGATTAGGGGTTAAAAAAATTTAATCGAGTGGCGGCGATGTGGGGGGACCTCTGTTTAGGGGTACATAGGTAGTTTATGGGTGTTAGTGTACTTTAGAGTACAGTAGTTAAGAGCTTTATGAACCGGCGTTAGCCCAGAAAGCTCTTAACTACTGACTTTTTTCTGCGGCTGGAGTTTTGTCATTAGATTTCTAACGCTCACTTCAGCCACGACTCTAAATACCGGAGTTAGAAAAATCCCATTGAAAAGATAGGATACGCAATTTACGTAAGGGGATCTGCAGTATGGAAAAGTCACGGCTGAAAAGTGAGCGTTAGACCCTTTTTTGAGTGACTCCAAATACCGGAGTTAGCCTAAAACCAGCGTTAGGAGCCTCTAACGCTGGTTTTCACAGCTACCGCCAAACTCCAAATCTAGGCCTCAATTTCTATATAAAATATATAAAGATATAGATAAGATGCAGCAAAAAATAAATAAAATAATTATATATAAAAAATATATGTAGTTATATAGTTCCAATCCAGAGCAGAAAAACCATGAAAAAAACAAACAAAACGAGGGCATTGCAAGTAGTGTTCTTTTTTGCCTAGTCCTTTGTGTATGTAAATAGTTACTTTGGGACACCAAATAAATTGCATTTTAATCATGAAGACTAACAACAGTATATCACATCTTCATTTAATATTGTTCTGTCATTAAATAAAACCCACCTTTAAATAAATGACTAATAACCTTATCAAATGTGCATTAGCATGATCATGTATATATAACATTAACACAGGTGGATTTACCATCAACCATATGGACAGTCTTTATGTTTAGAGATGGAACTCTGTAAAAAAAAAATAATGAAATATATGAATGCATCTGAAATACATGTAATAAGGAGTCCATGAATCGAGTCCATTGCATACTGCATATTTTCAGACTCATTACCTTAAAGTGAATGTCAATTTTTATGCTAAAGTGCCCGTTTTATAAAAATTTGATTAAAAACAGGGGCACTTTAATTCATTCAAAATTTACATTTCACTCCTGTTGTGAAAAAATACTTGCCTTTTAAACTTGACAGCAGCTCCTGCTTCCTCCGGTCATTGCAAGCCATTTCTGACGTCAGAAATGGATAGGTCATCGTCCAATCACGGCTTCCCCCCGGGGGAATCAGTGTCTGATTCAACGCTGTGATTGGAGGAAGTCGAATTCCTCATTTTAGACCCAGGAAGAGGCTTTGCGACGGGTGGAGGAAGCTGGAGCGGCTGTCAAGTTTAAAAGGTAAGTTTAAAAGGTAAGTTTTTTTTCACAACAGGAGTGAAATGTAAATTTTGCCCCTGTTTTTAATCAAATTTTTAAAAACTGGCACTTTAGCATCTGTCATGAGATGCAGGACACATGCAGGATACAGCAAAGATGGTACAACTCTATTTTATTGTAGAGCATGAAAATATACATCTGGTAGCATTGATCTCACTAAGTAACTGCGACACAAACAAACCTAAGCCCCGCCCCCAATCTGGTGACGTCACTTCCCACTCTCATCACAGCATCAAAATTGACATTCACTTTAATATCCATTTCCTGGTTAACACTAGTATCCCTACCCTTTTTAGGGAGGCAGGCAGAATCCCGAAGCCTGAAACTATACCTTTGCAGGTGGCTATAAGACTCCTTCCCTTCCTGCCATGTTTATTTATCCTATTCTCAAGACAATATGGAAAGTTAACCTTAGCTTTCAGATTCTAATTGTTTCTTGCCCCGTCACACCAGGCACCTTGGCTATCAGAGAAGTATATGTATTCTAAAAACAGGGGCAGCTTGTTTCCATCTACTGGAGCTTGTATGTTAATTCTACTTCCATTCAAAATTGTATGCTTTCATATATTAGAACTGCAATTTTAGGTATCTCTGTTGAACAGGCATTCATCTATTTTGATTTCCCTCATGGTACAACACAAGCTTTTTGATGCCACAAATATGAGAAGATAGTTTATCTTTTGGGCTAAACTTATCAAATTGTGAATAAACAAGGTTCACATGCTGAAACTGTTCACATTCCATTGCAAATTGTGGTGTGCATTTGTTCACAAAATGTAACATTGCGGGGGCGGAGCTAAACTCCATACTGTGTGGATGCAATACAGAGGAGCTCCGTGTACATAGTGCTAAAAGATAAATATTTGAAATAATAATTTGGCAGTTATCTTTTCTGGAATCAACAGGAGTTACAGAAATAAACACCTGTTAACAAGGACCGGAGTGGGGACTTTCCTGCGACTCCATCAAGCGGTGCGCACATCTCTATAAGGCCTACCTGTGATCACTTCACTACTAAACAGCACTCTGGAGGGTCGGGGCTCCACTCTGAAGCTAAGAACAAGCTGTGTTGTAGACGATCCGACGAACACATAGCCTCTTTCACCAAGCTGGCTGCTTCTGACACAGAGGGATATTAAGGTCGAGACCTCCCGCCACGGACTGCATAGCCAATTGAAAGCTGTTGAGCAGCGAGAGAGAGTGCCGCGCATCTAGCTGAGAGTTAAGTGGCGCCTCTAGTTAACTAAATCAGCGCAACATCTTGAGTCTATCTGGGGATGAGGCCTGTACCACTGCTGATCCAGAGGCCCAAAAAAAATATTGCTGCTCTCTACGGACCTAGAGTGAGTAACGATCCTGTAAGAGTTAACACAAGACCAACGATTTAACTCCGTGTCCAACCTAACCACAATTAGCCTGTCTCACTAATACATAGACCCCTCAATTTATTTATCTCCTGAGATATTGCGACTGGGAAAAGCTCTGCATTAGGCAGTACACACATTGCTAGATCTGAGGGGTGGTAAAGAAAGGCAATAGGAGAGAAATAGAGAGAATAGAAAAGAAGAAAGAAAGAGGAGGAGACAGAGAGATGTTGTGCTAGATGTGCAACCTGATAGGGGAGACCCCGGGTCATAATTTTATGCAATTTATCACCGACTCACTTACACTGCTCTAGACTGCTTGGAAGCTGTTCTTATGCGAATACCTGTTACTTTACACTTTGACTGAGGCCCTGCCAAAATGGTGCAACTTAATAAAAGGAAATCTAAATCAAGTATGGGTCCAAAAAGAACAGTGTTGGACCATTTCAACCCTATATCTCCTATACTGGATGACTCTTGATAGCTTAGCTGCACCCCAGACCATGCCAGATACCATAGATAAAACCTTTCAAGCGTTGCAGGACACTGCTCCATCAACTGTGACACCAGCCTTTATTTTAGACTCTCTAAAGTCTCTATTATGGTCCACCATTGCTCATTCCAAACACAAATAACAGCATCACTAGCTGATCTAAGAAGGGATCTTTCGTCTACTACAATGGCTGGACACGGTAGAGAGGAAACAAGGATATGGCAGTGCACCAGGCCAATGTCCTGTCTTTTGCACAAAATTTAACAGACCAAATTAACCACGCTAGAAGATAAAATGGCGGATATGGAGGAACAATCCTGCCGCAACAACCTAAGGTTGAGGGAGTGTCAGAAGATGTGACCTCAAATAACCTATTATCATTCCTGTCCAAGTTTTTTGGGTGTTTAGCGCCTACTACCAACACAAATGAAGGACTTATTGATAGAGCATATAGGGCCTTATTACCCATAAGCCTCTCCTCAGACAAGCCAAGGGACTTTATAGTGAGAGTGAGACTCCATTTCTACACTTACAAAGAAAGATTGTTAAGAGCTTCACTATCCAGACCAACCCTTCCTGACCAATTTAAAAACATCTCCATATTTGTGGATCTATCTTTTCGGACACTCCAGCAACGGAAATCATTTGGAGATCTTACAAGGTCCCTCAGAGCTCACAACATCAAATACCGCTGGGGATATCAAACCAGACTCCTAGTCCTTAAGGATAACCAACAGCACTCTATAACTACACCTCAGCAAGGTCTGAATCTGTTGAAACTCTGGGATCTACTGTTATCGTCAAATTGTTCCCCACATCTACCACTGGACACGACTGTCCCACAATGGGAACCACTTCCACAAAGGTGTTTCAGCTCTCCCACAGTTCCAAGTCAAGTGCAAGAAGATGATTGCTAAGAGGAGATGATATAATGGGTAAAATGTTTGTCAGTATCTCCTCCCCACCACATGTACATGTGTGGACTAATTTTTTTCATTTTCTTTCTTTCCTCCCTTGTATAACAGCACAAAGTCAGAAATTGTATGTTTAAGTAGATATTTCTAAACACTGAAAGAATATGTTCTCTTTATTTACGTTTCATATCAGGCCCAGCTGATTACATAGCAAAAGGCTATTCATTTTTCACACTGCTCACAGATTATTTATAAGTCCATAAATGTTTCTCTTACATGTTACAGAGATTGCTTACATGTTAACTGTTATGTGTTTCCATTTATGTGTTTACATAATTTGTTTATTTCTTTACAGTTTACTAATGTAACACATGTTCTATATCTATGAGACCAAGGTCTTGCCAAGTTACACCTATTGGCCTATATTCAATATAGTACCTAAATGCACACATAGTAAACATACTGCCATTACTTTATTAGTAAAGTATAGCCACATACTTGCAGTCCTTACCTGACACTGATTCTAAGGCATTTATATTTACCTATTAGAGTTATACAATACATTAATCCTAATGGCAGGGATATTACTCCACTTACCTACACTTCCTAAGGATATGATAAGGGACATGCACCATAATGGAATTTTCCCTGGAACCTCTGTTCCGAGCCTTACGAACTGAACAGCCTTACCAAAGGCTCAATTAATGGTATAGTTCATACTTCCAAGTGGGTATAACCATGTGTTATTTATTCTGCCTGCTATACTACCCTTATATAATAGAGGAGTGGTCTAATTCTGAGTTAACTGAATTATTTGCGTGCTATGCTTTGCTTAGTATTATAATAAGTTATATATTTCATCTATTTGTTATTTTTTTTTTCAAAAATATTGTTTGTACGCCAACAGACACTATCAGTTTAGAGCCCCTATGCTCCAGTAACCTCAATCAATCATTCAGACAAGATGTTAGAGATGTTAACCCATATATATATATATATATATATATATATATATATACACATACACATACATACACATATATACACACATACACATATATATACACACATACATATATAATACACACATACATATATAATACACACACACACACATATATATATATATATATATATACATACATACATATATATATATATATATATATACATACATACATATATAATACACACACACATATATATATATATATATATATATATATATATATATATATATATACACACACACATATATACATACACATACATATATATACACATACACATACATATATATATATATACATACACATACATATATATACATACACATACATATATATACATACACATACATATATATACATACACATACATATATATACATACACATACATATATATACATACACATACATATATATACATACACATACACATACATATATATATATATATATATATATATATATTTTTTTTTATTACACACACACACACACACACATATATATATATATATCTCTATATCTCTACCCACAATTTCTATTCCACCCTTCCCCCTTATTTTTTTCCCCGCATGACAACTCCCCCCCCCCCCATATTCCACTAACAGTTCTTCACTGTCAGCTCTCGCTTCCCCCCCTATAAAGTACTCTGAATATTATTTCTGATGCTACCAACGCATTTGACCTTTACATACATCGCACAACCTTACTGGCTTTATTGTTAACCAACATTTCCTACAGGCTGAGTGAATCTTAACTCCTTTAACCTCTTCTCTATACCTTTTTTGTGTTTTTTTTTGTTTGGGGGGGAGGGTTTTTTCTTCCTTTCCCCTCTATCCCTAGCCCTACAATGTCATACACCTACATCTCCCAAAATGTGAGAGGGCTTAACTCCCCAACAAAACAAAAAGTATATTTTTGCGATCCTTCCATAAGAATAAAGCCCACTTTGTTTTTGTTTTGTTTTTTAACAATAAACTCATTGGCTAAAAGAGAATCTAATCCAAATTGTTCCCAATTGTTAAAACTGCATGCTTCTCACAGAAATCGAGAGGAGTTGCTATTCTCATACATAAGAATATGTCCTACGAACACACACACACACACACACACTGAAGCTGATGCCCAAGGCAGGTATATTATCCTTATTTGCAAACTTGATGGCATTACATATACCTTAGCCTCCTATTATGGCCCTAACAAACAACACATTCAGGTCATGCGTATATTCCTACAGCGGCTGGAGTCCGTACGCCAAGGTCTCCTTCTTATTGCTGGAGACTTCAAAATTATCTGGGACCCCCATTTAGATAAAAAGTCTGATACCAACCGCAAACCAACAACTGAACTTGCACATAAATATAGAAACCTAATGTCCCAGTTTAAATCTTTCTGATATTTGGCGCGCTCTCAACTCTTCCTCAAGTGACTACACCTGTTTATCGCTACTATTCACAAATTGACTTCTTTTTCTGATAACCGAGACTTTTAGATAATATCTCTAGATCTTGGATCCCCAGTGCCCCTGGTTGGATCATGATCCAGTTCATATAATCTTGAAATCCCCAATGGAGCTGCAAAGTTCCTCATCCTGGCGCCTCTTGTCTCATTTTATTCTCCTCCCTGGAAGTTATCACCTTTATCACTAAAGACCTTACAGAATTTCTTCGGATCAATGATAATGGTCAAGTTGACGATTTTACTTTATGGGCCTCATTAAAGGCATGCATTCGGGGATCATTTACTTCTGACAAGACCCAATCACCACTTTAGAGATTAAAAAAAAAAACTATCAAGTCTCACAAGGCTTTTAAATCCCCTGGACCGGACGGCTTTACAGATATATTTTATAAAAAATTCCAGAATAAATTAGTACCTCCCCTATTGCAATTCTTCGCAAAGGCGAGCTCTCAGGGACCTTTCCCTGAAGAATTTTTACAAGCAATAATTATTACGATTCCTAAAACAGGTAAAGATCCAACAAAATGAGCAAGCTGGGGGGGGGGGCGGAGCCGGCTGCCGAGCTAGATGGCCGCACTGTGAGTGAGCTCCAGGGGCCGTTACCCGAGATCACTGACAAAGTGGGCAATCTAGCGTTCCAGCTCATCACCACTAAAGAAGGGAGACATGTGAGTTGAAAACCGCTGAGGGCTTGTTACAAAAATCACTGGGAACTCCCTCACATCAAGGGCTCTAAGTTGCGGCCGCCATCTTGGGCCTAGCTGATGTACCGCGCACATGGCCGCAATCTGCAGTTCCCCATAATTTGCCAGGACACTTGGGTACGCAGACCAACTGGAAACTGTGAGTAAATATGTCACCACACGCCATAGCCTGACCTGCATTATTCATCTTGTAAAACTGGCCCTCATGCAGTATGCGAAGCTTAAAGCAACAGATATACTTTAAATGGCTTAGAGGACAAATAAGATCTCATGCTTGCTTAAGCCCTTACACACTTTCATGTACCTTTCAGACAGCCGGTTTGGCAGTGAGATGTTCAGAGGCAGCAGAGGTTGAAATGAGGCCATTGTGAGATTTCAATGTAAAGCTTATGTAAAGACGCTATCACAGCTCACTTAACTCGTGGTGAGGGAGACTATCACTGTGTGCAAACTGGACAGTTCTAGCATAAAATTTTTACAGGCAAGAAATAACTAAGATTGCATGCATATTCTATTTTATCAACCTGTCGCCAAAAAGAGCACCCAGCAGGATAAGCTATTGAAAAACTCTGCGGCTGCTAATAAAACAGTTGGCTCCTTTTTTAAGGTCTCGGACAACCCTCAAGCTACTCCACAGGAAAATGTTTCCCTTAAAGGCTCTGCTATCTCTTCCTCAGACAGAGACAACAGCGCTGCAGATGAACCTATACAGTTATCAAAGGCTTTTTTAGCTTCTATCCCGTCTAAAGCGGATCTAGATAATATTGTGGTAAATGTACGCTCCTGCATAAAAGAAGAACTGGCAGGCCTAAGAAAAGATATGACAGAAATTGGGAATCGAGTTGAAGCTTTGGAGGAAGACAACGATTTCAATCAGTCTGAAATTTCCAACCTTCAAACTACAGTACAAGCGCATGACCTATTCCTCAACCAATTACAAGACAAGTTGGAAGACTTAGAGAACAGGGGACGCCGCCAGAACCTGCGCATAAGAGGAATCTCTGAGTCTATCTTACCCAACACTATCATTGAGTACTTTCAGGGCCTCTTCTCACACCTCCTGGGTCCAAACTCCACAATGGACAGAGTCCATAGAGCGCTGCGGCCGAAGACTCCAGAACAAGCACCCCCACGTGATGTGGTTCTAAAGTTAAAGGACTATCAAGCTAAAGAGGAGATACTTTGTGCAGCCAGACAACTCAAAGAGATCAATTTCCAGAACAGCCGCCTGCAGATCTTCACAGATCTTTCCCCTCGCCACTGCAAAGGAGGAGAGACTTTCTCCCTCTCACAACCATTCTTAGAGCCAAGAGAATCCTATATAGATGGGGTTTCCCATGTTTCATTCAAGTGTCTCACAAGGGCACAAAGCTTGTCTGCAAATCCCTGGAAGATGCCCAGTCTTTCTGCTCCACCCTGGGAATGGATCCCCCACCATCAGCACCAGATTCTGAGGATGAATCACCTCCCATTAGGCCTTTGCCACAGAGACTTCCACGTAACCCCTGGACACAGTCACAGTCTAAGAAGGCAAAGAATTCTCAAGTAGCTCCTCATAAGGACTAAGGACACTTCCTGATTGCTGTTTGTCTACAGAGTGGTGAGACCTATTCATGATGCCTCAAGGTTACTTAGCCTGCATAACTTATTGTTAATTTTTCTTATGAAAGTTTATTCTTATCACATAATAGAACATTCTGAACTTTAGTTTGAAGTTAATTGCTGCTTATAAAGCATTGAGTTCCGTAAATACAATTTGCCCTGTAGTTACTTTAGTTAACTCCTTTCAGAATGGGAAAGGCCAGTCTTCCCTGTCTTAGTGACACAGGATGTCACAATGTTTGTTTGTATTGTTATTATTGTTGTTCTTGTTCATGTATTGTTTGTTTTTTGTTCATGATTACTATATTACAATGCTCATTATGCTGCAACCATGTATAATATCCAGATGCATTTCATTGTGTTATGATGATTTATTCAACATTGCCCGAATCCCTATCTTGTGGTCCAATAACCTCGTTACTCCTTCATATCTAAATACCCAGCACCTGCAACACCATGAGTAACTCTAAATCCATAAGAATAATGACACAGAATGTTAAAGGGTTCAATGCTCCACATAAGCGCGCCAAGGCATTCATTGATATCGCCCATAGACATATAGATATCCTGTTTTTACAGGAGACATTATTTAGATGGTCAGGAGCCTTCCTTTTTCTCTTCCACCTATCCCACCCACTACTACAGCAGCCACACTTCTAAAAAAATCTCAGGTGTTAGCATTCTAATACACAGGTCTTTACCCTTCCAACTACAACACATGGAGAAAGACGAAGAAGGGAGATATTTAGCATTATTAGGTAGGCCAATTACTTTGGTGAATATATACATCCCCAATACGCGGCAGGCCTCTTTCTTTCGCAAAATTACAAACAACATTATCTTTCTCTAAAGGTTCCCTAATCATTGAAGGATACCTTAATACCCCACTAAACCCAGCGTTAGATAACTCTACAGATCGATCCCACATGTCCAGACGATCACTTAAATCAATAAAAGATGACTTAGTACTCCTGGGAGTGCACGAAACATGGCATATACAGCACCCTACCAAAAAAGATTTCATCTTTTACTCACCCCCCAATCAGTCACACTCACGAATAGACTACATATATATATATAGATGCCACTATTGCTTACATATCTGACTCCGAAATCTCTCCAACAGCCTGGTCGGACCACTCGGCAGTTCTCTGTGTCTTGCACTGGTCTTCCTTGCCTTACAAACCCTTTCAGTGGCGCCTAGATGACACTTTATTGAAGAATGACCTCATATTAAACCATATGGAATCTTACCTACTAGATTTTATTCGCACTAATAATACTCCTGACATCGACCCATACATTTTGTGGGAAGCCCACAAATGTTCCTTAAGTGGGGAACTGATAAAAGTTAAATCCATCCAACAGAAAAAACAGTTCTACATAAAGAACTAGCTGAGCAATTTCAGCGAGCAGCCCATCTTTTTAAACTAAATTCCAAAGACACCACGCTCAAACAATTAGACTCAGCTAGACACAAACTTACAGAATTTTTTGATCAAAAGGCACAAAGGCAGGCCCTCAACCTTCAACAAAGATTTTACCTAGAAGGAAATAGGCCAGGTAAATTGCTAGCCAGAGCAATCAAGACCAAACAATCTATACATTTCATCACATCATTACAAGACCCTTCAAATAAGGCAACTGTTGAAACTCAGAGAATTGCTGAGATATTTCAAAACTACTATTCTGATCTTTATAATTTAACGCCAGATAGGGATACCAGAATCTATCAAATCAAATGTCAGGAATACTTAAGCCCTTTAACTCTCCCATCCATATCAGGGGAGCACTCAGACATGCTGGCAGCACCAATCACACTGGAGGAGATTAGGGCCGCGATTAAATCTCTAAAAGTAGGGAAAAGCCCAGGCCCTGATGGCATCACAGGTACTTATTACAAAAAATTCAGCCACATAATAGCTCCACACCTACTTTCTGTTTTCAACCACATTGATGATACCAAAGGTTTGCCCCCTTCTATGCTAGAGGCAATAGTCACAGTGCTTCCTAAACTGAATAAAGAACTGACAATAGCATCAAATTACCGTCCCCGCTCCCTGCTTAACACGGATATTAAATTATATGCTAAAATCCTGGCCACCAGAGTGAATAAAATTTCTACCTTACCTCATTCATCCCGATCAGGTGGGATTTGTGCAGCAGAGAGAGGCTAAGGACAATACTGTCAAGATTCTACATCTCATGCAATATGTTTCTGACCATGACCTCCCCCTTCTTTTACTATCAACAGATGCTGAAAAAGCTTTTGACAGACTGGACTGGAACTTCTTAAAACTTACATTACAAAAATGTGGTTTTCCCACCTCCTTTAGCCATAGGATTTTTGCATTATATAACCAACCAACAGCCAAAATTAGAGTAAACGGAACACTATCTTCTTCTTTTAAAATTTCCAACGGGACCCGACAAGGATGTCCACTTTCCCCATTACTATTTGTATTATCAATGGAAGCCCTAGCGACGACGTTACGCAACAACCCTGACATACACTGGCACTATACGCGGATGACTTGTTACACTAACCCGACGATCTCTCTCTCTGCGGCACAGATCTCTTTGGAGGAATTTGGCTCTTGCTCTAATTATTTAGTAAACCAACGTAAATCAGAAATTCTCCCAATTAACTTATCTGAGAACGATCTACATACACTACGACAACAATCACCATATATAATACAACATAACTCTTTAAAGTATCTGGGTGTCCACCTGTCTACAAAACCCCAACAGCTTCTCGATTTGAACTATGAATCCCTCATAACCACTCTTATTAAAGATACATCACTGTGGATTCACAAAAAAATATCATGGCTCGGCAGAATTGGGATTACCAAAATAACTATTCTCCCAAAAATTTTATATTTATTCTAAACCCTTCCAATACCACTCCCCACATCATATTTACCCAGACTTCAAGCCATTATTAACTCTTACATTTGGAAAAAACGCCCTCTTAGAATCGCCAAATCTACACTTTATTTCCCAAAAAAATCCGGAGGCCTAGGAGTCCCAGATTTATCTAAATATCGTCAAGCGGTGTTCCTGAGGTGGATTGTGGACTGGTGCACACTTTACTACAACTTCATAAATCCTGGTTAGTCCTAGAACATGATGTTACAGATACATCCCAGCTAGGGGTTTTCTGCTGGCAACCTAAAGCCAACCTACCACTGAGCGTCACCAAAAACCCCATCATTGGGGAAACTTTTAGGGTTTGGTCCAGTGTAATACATGTTTACAAACACATCTCTTCAGTCCCCTCCCCTCTGACAACAGTACTTAACCATACCGATTTTCCAATCGGAGTATCAATTTCCCCTAAATCTATAGTCAATTTAAATGACTCACTACCCTTATACACACTTATGGAGGTAGGTAAACTGATGTCTCAACAACATTTAGAGAGTCTAGATATCAATCAATTCTCTCAATGGCTGCGGTACATGCAACTTAAACATTTTGTCAACTCCCACAGGGACAAAACTCTGATAGCCAGGGACCGCACCTCCCTAGAGAAGATGTGCACTCACGACACCCCTCCTACGCATACAATTTCCACACTATAGTCACTACTCATAACACCCCCAGGAATCCTCCGAACCCCAACCGTGGTTTCGTGGCACAATGAACTTCCATATACCCTTACTGAACATGAATGGTACACCATTTTCCAAAACACATCTAGGTCTGCTCACTCTGTGACAGTCTTAGAAACCAATTACAAATTCCTCCTCAGATGGTATCTCACCCCCCATAGACTAAAGCACATATTTCCTGAAGCGTCTAACAGATGCTGGAGGAAATGCTCAGAGGAGGGAACTCCACTTCACATATGGTGGACATGCCCCCTAATAGGCCAATTCTGGCGAGATATTAACCAAACTGTATGTAAACTTCTAAACAGTAATATACCGCTAGATCCTATCATATACCTGTTTCATGTCACCCCCAAGCTCCCCTTTAAACACTATACTACACTCCTTAATCTAGCCATTAGTAGCGCCAAACAGATTATACCTAGGCTTTGGAAATCAGACATTATTCCCACTACACAGATGTGGGTAGACCAAATGAAACGTAATTTAGTCCTGGAGAGGCACTTTTATTATATCAATAGCAAACTAGACTACTATGCTGAACTTCTGTTCCTTTGGGAATCGTGTTTCCCGATAAGATAAGCTTGTTGATATTCATATATACTGTGGCTGTAATTTCTATTGATACCTATAGAATCTTTTAAAATTATTACTCAAACCCGACATACCTGTCTATCACTACATGAAAACAGTTCGTCCCATCTGTTTATTGCCTTGGATACCCCTCTCCCTTACCCCCCCCCCCACTCTCCCCCATCTCTCCTTGTTTCTTCTCCCAGTTCACATCCTTCATCTCCACAGATGAGCGTTATAAAAAATACCCTATGGTAGCGATGTCAGGAACCGTCCACATAGGTCCGCAAGGGCATTTTTAACCGAGAACATAAACATTTGAACCTGACCACACATTAATGCCGAGATGCTAAGATCCTATGATTTGAAAATACAAGACTATACTTGTATTGTATTTTCCAATGTTGTAAATTGTTTGATGATGTATTGTTTTGATAACAAAAATAAAAGATTGAACAAAAAAAAAAAAAATGAGCAAGCTACAGGCCAATATCATTGCTAAACCTAGATGTTAAGCTATATGCCAAAATAATAGCTTCACGTATTTTGAAACCCATAGATTAAATTTGCCCTGTGTTACCCTGTCGGACACTGAAAAAACTTTTGACAGGGTAAACTGGGGGTATATGTTTGCAATTCTCCAAAAATTTGGTTTTCAAACCCCATTTATCACTATTGTGGTGGCTTTATACTCCAACCCATCTGTGACGGTTAGGGGACTGGGATTCTGCTCTGAGTCCTTGTCATAACTAATGGAACCAGGCAGGGATGTCCCCTGTCTCCCCTCATATTTGCACTTATAATGGAACCATTAGCCACAGCTATCCACTCTTGTCCACAGATAAAAGGAGTAGAGTTGCACAACACAACTCAGAAAACTGCCTTATTCGCAGATGACCTAATGGTACTTATCTCTGACCCTATCACATTCCTACCCCATCTTTTTTCATTGCATGAGAAATTTGCAAAAGTCAACTATTATAAACTTCATCTAACAAAAACGGAAGCCTATGCCATCAATATACTGGATGAAACTCTTTCTATACTTAAAGATACATATAAATTCCATTGGTCCACTCGCACATTAAACATTTAGGTGTATACCTATCCCATGACATCCCAACTATGATCACTATGAACTTCTCCCCTCTACTGTCTACCATAACAACCTCTATAGAAACATGGAATGTCCCCTTGTTATGATTAGGAAGAATAGAAGCCTTCAAAATGAATCTCCTGCCCAAATTAACTTACCTCTTTAGATCTCTTCCCATCCCAATATCATTAATTAACAAACAACAACAACGCAAAAGATTTATATGGCGCAATATTCCAAGAATTGCTACCAACAATTTACAACCAATACCGTCAGGGGGAGCAGCAGCCCCCAATATACTTCATTATCATAAAGCCGCAAGACTATCCCAAGTAACACAATGGGGCTCAACCTCCCAAAGTAAATGGTTAGAACAAAAACAAGCATTCCTACCCCCGGATTCTCTTTAGAACTAATTTGGATCCCTAAGCATACCAGGCCACAATCCCTGTTCTCTAATCCCATTATAGCTTCTAATTTAAAATCCATAATTTACCCACTATACCCACTCATTCACCCCCCTCCCACACAACAAAATGTCTGCTAATGACACTACCTGATACACATCCTGCACTTTGGTCTGACATAGGAATAACCCAAATTACAGATCTATACGAAAGAGGTAATATCTCATACCAAACCTTTCTTCAAAAATACAACCCACCTACACCCTTACACTTTGAATTTTGGAGACTATGTAACTTTCCTTAGGTCCTGGGGATTTGATAAGGTCCCACCATCATGGGAACAAATCGTAGATATCCTATGATACATTAAATCGATGGAATCATACGTTTTCCACATACATGGCTCTGAAGACCTCCAAATTTTGGTCTGGGAACTTAGCCCCATCTAAATTTGTATGCACCCCATAAAACATTTCCCTCTACCTGCCCCTGTTACTTCCCTCTCGCCCCTTTTTTCTTTCTTTTCTCTTCTCTCTTACTCCTCCCTTCTTCTTTTAAGCTAAAATAAAGAACACTATTTATCCCTCTTCCGCTAGGTAAACAAAGGCTAATTGCTTCTGCTAGTGAGGTTATTTTATGCGATTTGCTCTGTTTGACCTTTCATCTTCATTATTATTACTGTTTTGGTTTATATATATACTGTTTAAAATTTAAATAAGGCTCTCTATTGGATGCCCATTGATACCAAACTTTGTCAACCTGAATAACTCCAAAACAGGCATGGACTATTGACTTCAATCATAAGACTTTCCTTCACCAGAAATGTTTGTCACGTACCAAGTCGGATTAATTGACATCATTGTGATTGTATTTACTTGTTATTTTTCAATCTCCTTAATAAAATATTAAATATATAAAAAAAAAATCTCTCTCTCTCCCCCTATATATACATACAGAAAAATGATGCACACAAAATGTATAAAAAAATATGTAATAAATAAAAGGAGTGTGAAAGAAAAAAAAAATCATATATGCAGTTACATGTAGCTGTGATCAGTACTATATTGGAATGTCCTCTAGGAAACTACGTATTAGGATGTTGGAGCATTTAAGCAATATAAGAAATGCTGAAAGATTAAAAAAAATCTTAAAAACATTACAACTGTGGCAGCTCACTTTTTAAACCACCATCAAGGCCAAACATCAGCATTTCACTGTTTTGGTCTGGAAAAAATATCACTAGGTATCAGAAAGGGAAATTTGGAAGAAATGCTTCTAAAAAAGGAAAGTTGATGGATATATTTGATGAACTCAATCTCTCCTCATGGCATGAATGAGAACATTAATTTGTTTACATATTTGTAATATGACATATCTGTAATATAAGGCCAAACATTACTGTAAATATGGCATTAATGATTCATGATGAATTTGATCTCTATTTATACAGGAGAACATCTAACTTGCCACATACTTGTAATATTAATATAATAAAATAAACAACAAAGTTATAATAAGTTTTGAACTTATTATTTTCTTTTACTAATATATATATAGTGAGAATAGGAGTCTAATTTTGACTCTTGATGAACTGGATCTCTATTTATAGAACATCTAACTTGCCATATATTTGCAATATTATAGAACTAACTGCAAAGTTACAAGAAGTTATGAATTTATTGTCTTTTCTTACTAATATTGAGAATAAAAGTTTAACTTGTCTGAAGAACACTATGCATAACAAAGATATTACAGAATAATCTTACATACCCTACATAATGTTTGATAACAATGTAATTAAGGTATAAAACAAAAATGCTATATTGGATTACACAAATCTTGTCTATACAAAACAAGAAGTAGATCTCATAACTATTTAAGCCTAATATGTAGGCATTAAGATAGATGAAATAATATTATAAATCTAACAGATGAAAACAACACAACATTAACTGTTTAAATATAGTTAAATCTCACTATTGCACTTAATATTTCTAATTTTTTAATTTTTTTTTATATATGAACACTACCACACTACCACACTACATCGCACTAATATTATTATTTTTTTTCAATTTTATTTATAACCAACAAATGGTACAGTGATAAGTTACAAATCAGTGAACCACCACGCAGGGTGTGGTAAGATGAGATGAAGTTGATAAGGCAATATTATATAGCAACGTGCAACAACAGATTTTTAGCAAGTATAATAGAATACAGTGGTCATATTTGTATTGAGGTCTGTAAAAGAATTATATGGGTTAGAGAATATTCTCGCACATATACTCACTTGTACCACAATGTTGGGGTTTAATTTTTATGTAAACTAACACAACCAAACTAAACCTCTATAAACCCAAAACAAAATCAAAATAAAATAAAACAAAACTACAAACTAGTACCCTTTCCCAGTGGAATAGGTGCCACCCTGCAAGATAAATATGGATGTCCTCATTAATTAAGATTAACCGGTTTGCAATAATGTGTCTGTACCCTGGAAGTAATAAGTAGCATCAACCCTAATAGGCCTTACAAAGTGGGGTCTCAGTTAAGCTGACCTTTTCGGTACGGAAGATCACCGTAAAAACAAAAAACTACAAATGCAGAGCTATGATTCTCGGTAGGAATGCTCATATTTAAAGTAGTAGGGGCGTTTAAAGGAAAAATAGTGAATCATGTATAAGTATTTTATAGGTATTGCACCCATATTTTTTATTCTAAACTATAAAATAAGAAATTCAGCATGACTTTTAGATATATCACACTATGAGGTTCTTCTCTCTACGTGAGTTGAGAGGGTGAATTAATGTTATGTATATTACCGAATAGTTATATATTGATAGAGACAAATATTGTATAGGTACAGAGATCCTGCAGGGTGAAACCTGCAGTGTAGATGTGTCTGAATTAGTTATGGGGCGATATGGGTTAACTTTGCAATTCCCCTCATTGATGGAGAGATTACCGCATTGCAGGTAAACCCCTGAATGCCGAGGATAAGTGACAACCTTCAAGTGCAACGAAAATAGCAAAAGGGGTACGTGTCTGCTATAGGTATAATTGGCGATGGCTTTATATAAAAGCAGCATGGGTTGAACATTAAGATAATAACCAATCAAAATACATTGCATGAGCTGACGGGTTTTGAATTGATATGACAAACCTAAGTTCAGTTAGCAAATGTCCTACATAATACTGCACAGTTCAAAGAGTCATTATAATAATTTACAAAGATATATATCTCCGAGTGAGAGGACCGATACACATAATGGTAATCTACTTCGATAGCTACTCCTAAATGTTTCCAAGGCTGTTGGTAAAGTAGGCTAACATGTTCAGGTGAGTAGATAGGCATTACTTAATTCGCTATATCCGCCAGGATCCTCTCTGCTAGACTTGTAAATTAACATGTGACATGAAGTATTTAGTTGCGTTGGCAACGTAATAAAGGGGTTAAGCCTGTTATGTGCAGCACAGACAAATTAAGCCTTAATAAGATATGTGATGAATATTAAAACACAGTCCACACGAAATTATCATACACAAAATAAAACAAATAACTACAATACATGCAGCCATCTATTGCGAAGGGAAGGGATTGAGATATAGTGTCAGTCCCAAAAGTAAAGAGTTAATACTCTATGTGGAGTTCATTCACAATTAACCAAAGGAAGTGCATGAATGGTGGACATTAATGTAGATATTTGATACGTTCAAGCATAATGTTGGTCTTCACTGTGCTGTAACTTAATGTCATCTAATGCAACAGTTATATTTATTATCCCTTTGTTTGGTGCAGCAATAGCAGATAAAAAAAAAAAAAAAAAACAGGCAAGCTGAACAGTGTAAGAATATTGTAGATATAAACTTAGTGAACCTAAAGTCAGAGTTCTCCAAAAATGACCTTTATGCAGGACAACAACATATAACAAAGTCAAATGTAACAAGCCGGGAGATCCGCTGATTGACATATATAATGGCGAGGTCACCAAATCTGCTTGTTTGGTACGTTCGGCTTACAGACAAGTCAATAAGCAGAAGTGTTCCAAAATGCCGGCAAGGATAGGAGAGCAGTAAGCTCTGTTTTTTGGTGACATGCAAACTCAGCCGACGCCTTTACTGAATCTTGATATAGATGTAACTCCCGTTAGCAGCAAGAGACCCCTTGCACCGTGGATGTGTTGTGGCCTGCCCTCCTTCAATAAGGTGAGATCACTATCCTCTAGAAAAGATTGAGATTCAAAACTATGCAGCAAGTGGGGCGTCAGAAATTGCATTCCGTCGAGTGTGATGTTGCCATAGGCACTGTCCGGCTGCTTCGCCATGAAGTTATCTTTCAGCGTTGACAGTGGCTTGTCGCGAGTACTGTTATCCAGCTGAGCGGGTGTACAGGAGTGGTGGAGGGAAGCAATGCTTTGATCTGGGATAAACTGGACGCATTCCGGCCCTGTAGTATCCCCAGGAGAGCAAGAGTGCGAGGTATGTGGGAGCCGAGGATCCTCACCAGTAGGCATAAAGGCGATAGTTGGTAATGTAGAAAGTTTCCGAGCTGACCGGACCGCTTCATACAGTGTTAGACAAGATCTCATCAGATCATCTAGCCGTGGTGAGCTCTTTAATTACAGAGTCCATCTTGGGCCGCTTCTCATCAATATCTTTTAGAATGCCTTCCGTGGGAAAGAAGGTGGTGGTTTCTCTATCCAAGAGTACATGCAGCGTGGCAGTGACTCCCGCCACAGTGCCTAGCGGCTTATTGTTCAAAATGACTTTCCAGGGAAGAAGAGCTGTTATTTCTTCTGTCTGCTAGGTGGTCTCAGACAACTTGCTTGTCAAGAGAAAACATAATTTATGTAAGAACTTACCTGATAAATTCATTTCTTTCATATTAACAAGAGTCCATGAGCTAGTGACGTATGGGATATACATTCCTACCAGGAGGGGCAAAGTTTCCCAAACCTTAAAATGCCTATAAATACACCCCTCACCACACCCACAAATCAGTTTAACGAATAGCCAAGAAGTGGGGTGATAAGAAAAAAAGTGCGAAGCATATAAAATAAGGAATTGGAATAATGGTGCTTTATACAAAAAAATCATAACCACCACAAAAAAAGGGTGGGCCTCATGGACTCTTGTTAATATGAAAGAAATGAATTTATCAGGTAAGTTCTTACATAAATTATGTTTTCTTTCATGTAATTAACAAGAGTCCATGAGCTAGTGACGTATGGGATAATGACTACCCAAGATGTGGATCTTTCCACACAAGAGTCACTAGAGAGGGAGGGATAAAATAAAGACAGCCAATTCCTGCTGAAAATAATCCACACCCAAAATAAAGTTTAACAAAAAACATAAGCAGAAGATTCAAACTGAAACCGCTGCCTGAAGAACTTTTCTACCAAAAACTGCTTCAGAAGAAGAAAACACATCAAAATGGTAGAATTTAGTAAAAGTATGCAAAGAGGACCAAGTTGCTGCTTTGCAGATCTGGTCAACCGAAGCTTCATTCCTAAATGCCCAGGAAGTAGATACTGACCTAGTAGAATGAGCTGTAATTCTCTGAGGCGGAATTTTACCCGACTCAACATAGGCAAGATGAATTAAAGATTTCAACCAAGATGCCAAAGAATTGGCAGAAGCTTTCTGGCCTTTCCTAGAACCGGAAAAGATAACAAATAGACTAGAAGTCTTACGGAAAGATTTCGTAGCTTCAACATAATATTTCAAAGCTCTAACAACATCCAAAGAATGCAATGATTTCTCCTTAGAATTCTTAGGATTAGGACATAATGAAGGAACCACAATTTCTCTACTAATGTTGTTGGAATTCACAACTTTAGGTAAAAATTCAAAAGAAGTTCGCAACACCGCCTTATCCTGATGAAAAATCAGAAAAGGAGACTCACACGAAAGAGCAGATAATTCAGAAACTCTTCTAGCAGAAGAGATGGCCAAAAGGAACAAAACTTTCCAAGAAAGTAATTTAATGACCAATGAATGCATAGGTTCAAACGGAGGAGCTTGAAGAGCTCCCAGAACCAAATTCAAACTCCAAGGAGGAGAAATTGACTTAATGACAGGTTTTATACGAACCAAAGCTTGTACAAAACAATGAATATCAGGAAGAATAGCAATCTTTCTGTGAAAAAGAACAGAAAGAGCGGAGATTTATCCTTTCAAAGAACTTGCGGACAAACCCTTATCTAAACCATCCTGAAGAAACTGTAAAATTCTCGGTATTCTAAAAGAATGCCAAGAAAAATGATGAGAAAGACACCAAGAAATATAAGTCTTCCAGACTCTATAATATATCTCTCGAGATACAGATTTACGAGCCTGTAACATAGTATTAATCACGGAGTCAGAGAAACCTCTATGACCAAGAATCAAGCGTTCAATCTCCATACCTTTAAATTTAAGGATTTCAGATCCGGATGGAAAAAAGGACCTTGTGACAGAAGGTCTGGTCTTAACGGAAGAGTCCATGGTTGGCAAGATGCCATCCGGACAAGATCCGCATACCAAAACCTGTGAGGCCATGCCGGAGCTATTAGCAGAACAAACGAGCATTCCCTCAGAATCTTGGAGATTACTCTTGGAAGAAGAACTAGAGGCGGAAAGATATAGGCAGGATGATACTTCCAAGGAAGTGATAATGCATCCACTGCCTCCGCCTGAGGATCCCGGGATCTGGACAGATACCTGGGAAGTTTCTTGTTTAGATGAGAGGCCATCAGATCTATCTCTGGGAGCCCCCACATTTGAACAATCTGAAGAAATACCTCTGGGTGAAGAGACCATTCGCCCGGATGCAACGTTTGGCGACTGAGATAATCCGCTTCCCAATTGTCTACACCTGGGATATGAACCGCAGAGATTAGACAGGAGCTGGATTCTGCCCAAACCAAAATTCGAGATACTTCTTTCATAGCCAGAGGACTGTGAGTCCCTCCTTGATGATTGATGTATGCCACAGTTGTGACATTGTCTGTCTGAAAACAAATGAACGATTCTCTCTTCAGAAGAGGCCAAAACTGAAGAGCTCTGAAAACTGCACGGAGTTCCAAGATATTGATCGGTAATCTCACCTCCTGAGATTCCCAAACTCCTTGTGCCGTCAGAGATCCCCACACAGCTCCCCAACCTGTGAGACTTGCATCTGTTGAAATTACAGTCCAGGTCGGAAGAACAAAAGAAGCCCCCTGAATTAAACGAAGGTGATCTGTCCACCACGTTAGAGAGTGCCGAACAATCGGTTTTAAAGATATTAATTGATATATCTTCGTGTAATCCCTGCACCATTGGTTCAGCATACAGAGCTGAAGAGGTCGCATGTGAAAACGAGCAAAGGGGATCGCGTCCGATGCAGCAGTCATAAGACCTAGAATTTCCATGCATAAGGCTACCGAAGGGAATGATTGAGACTGAAGGTTTCGACAGGCTGTAATCAATTTTAGACGTCTCTTGTCTGTTAAAGACAGAGTCATGGACACTGAATCTATCTGGAAACCCAGAAAGGTTACCCTTGTTTGAGGAATCAAAGAACTTTTTGGTAAATTGATCCTCCAACCATGATCTTGAAGAAACAACACAAGTCGATTCGTATGAGACTCTGCTAAATGTAAAGACTGAGCAAGTACCAAGATATCGTCCAAATAAGGAAATACCACAATACCCTGTTCTCTGATTACAGACAGAAGGGCACCGAGAATCTTTGTGAAAATTCTTGGAGCTGTAGCAAGGCCAAACGGTAGAGCCACAAATTGGTAATGCTTGTCTAGAAAAGAGAATCTCAGGAACTGATAATGATCTGGATGAATCGGAATATGCAGATATGCATCCTGTAAATCTATTGTGGACATATAATTCCCTTGCTGAACAAAAGGCAATATAGTCCTTACAGTTACCATCTTGAACGTTGGTATCCTTACATAACGATTCAATAATTTTAGATCCAGAACTGGTCTGAAGGAATTCTCCTTCTTTGGTACAATGAAGAGATTTGAATAAAACCCCATCCCCTGTTCCGGAACTGGAACTGGCATAATTACTTCAGCCAACTCTAGATCTGAAACACAATTCAGAAATGCTTGAGCTTTCACTGGATTTACTGGGACATGGGAAAGAAAAAATCTCTTTGCAGGAGGTCTCATCTTGAAACCAATTCTGTACCCTTCTGAAACAATGTTCTGAATCCAAAGATTGTGAACAGAATTGATCCAAATTTCTTTGAAAAAACGTAACCTGCCCCCTACCAGCTGAACTGGAATGAGGGCCGTACCTTCATGTGAACTTAGAAGCAGGCTTTGCCTTTCTAGCAGGCTTGGATTTATTCCAGACTGGAGATGGTTTCCAAACTGAAACTGCTCCTGAGGACGAAGGATCAGGCTTTTGTTCTTTGTTGAAACGAAAGGAACGAAAACAATTGTTAGCCCTGTTTTTACCTTTAGACTTTTTATCCTGTGGTAAAAAAGTTCCTTTCCCACCAGTAACAGTTGAAATAATAGAATCCAACTGAGAACCAAATAATTTGTTTCCCTGGAAAGAAATGGAAAGTAGAGTTGATTTAGAAGCCATATCAGCATTCCAGGTCTTAAGCCATAAAGCTCTTCTGGCTAAGATAGCCAGAGACATAAACCTAACATCAACTCTAATAATATCAAAAATGGCATCACAGATGAAATTATTAGCATGCTGGAGAAGAATAATATCATGAGAATCACGATTTGTTACTTGTTGCGCTAGAGTTTCCAACCAAAAAGTTGAAGCTGCAGCAACATCAGCCAATGATATAGCAGGTCTAAGAAGATTACCTGAACATAGATAAGCTTTTCTTAGAAAAGATTAAATTTTTCTATCTAAAGGATCCTTAAACGAGGTACCATCTGACGTAGGAATGGTAGTACGTTTAGCAAGGGTAGAAATAGCCCCATCAACTTTAGGGATTTTGTCCCAAAATTCTAACCTGTCAGGCGGAACAGGATATAATTGCCTAAAACGTTTAGAAGGAGTAAATGAATTACCCAATTTATCCCATTCCTTAGAAATTACTGCAGAAATAGCATTAGGAACAGGAAAGACTTCTGGAATAACCGCAGGAGCTTTAAAAACCTTATCCAAACGTATAGAATTAGTATCAAGAGGACTAGAATCCTCTATTTCTAAAGCAATTAGTACTTCTTTAAGTAAAGAGCGAATAAATTCCATCTTAAATAAATATGAAGATTTATCAGCATCAATCTGAGATAGAATCCTCTGAACCAGAAGAGTCCAAAGAATCAGAATGATGGTGTTCATTTAAAAATTCATCTGTAGAGAGAGAAGATTTAAAAGACTTTTTACGTTTACTAGAAGGAGAAATAACAGACAAAGCCTTCTTTATGGATTCAGAAACAAAATCTCTTATGTTATCAGGAACATTCTGCACCTTAGATGTTGAGGGAACTGCAACAGGCAATGGTACATCACTAAAGGAAATATTATCTGCTTTAACAAGTTTGTCATGACAATTATTACAAACAACAGCTGGAGGAATAGCTACCAAAAGTTTACAGCAGATACACTTAGCTTTGGTAGATCCAGCAGGCAGTGGTTTTCCTGTAGTATCTTCTGGCTCAGATGCAACGTGAGACATCTTGCAATATGTAAGAGAAAAAACAACATATAAAGCAAAATAGATCAAATTCCTTATAAGACAGTTTCAGGAATGGGAAAAAAATGCCAAACATCAAGCTTCTAGCAACCAGAAGCAAATGAAAAATGAGACTGAAATAATGTGGAGACAAAAGCGACGCCCATATTTTTTGGCGCCAAATAAGACGCCCACATTATTTGGCGCCTAAATGCTTTTGGCGCCAAAAATGACGCCACATCCGGAACGCCGACATTTTTGGCGCAAAATAACGTCAAAAATGACGCAACTTCCGGCGACACGTATGACGCCGGAAACGGAAAATAATTTTTGCGCCAAAAAAGTCCGCGCCAAGAATGACGCAATAAAATGAAGCATTTTCAGCCCCCGCGAGCCTAACAGCCCACAGGGAAAAAAGTCAAATTTTTGAGGTAAGAAAAAATATGATAATTTAAAGCATAATCCCAAATATGAAACTGACTGTCTGGAAATAAGGAAAGTTGAACATTCTGAGTCAAGGCAAATAAATGTTTGAATACATATATTTAGAACTTTATAAATAAAGTGCCCAACCATAGCTTAGAGTGTCACAGAAAATAAGACTTACTTACCCCAGGACACTCATCTACATGTTTGTAGAAAGCCAAACCAGTACTGAAACGAGAATCAGTAGAGGAAATGGTAAATATAAGAGTATATCGTCGATCTGAAAAGGGAGGTAAGAGATGAATCTCTACGACCGATAACAGAGAACCTTATGAAATAGATCCCGTAGAAGGAGATCACTGCATTCAATAGGCAATACTCTCTTCACATCCCTCTGACATTCACTGCACGCTGAGAGGAAAACCGGGCTCCAACTTGCTGCGGAGCGCATATCAACGTAGAATCTAGCACAAACTTACTTCACCACCTCCCTTGGAGGCAAAGTTTGTAAAAACTGATTTGTGGGTGTGGTGAGGGGTGTATTTATAGGCATTTTAAGGTTTGGGAAACTTTGCCCCTCCTGGTAGGAATGTATATCCCATACGTCACTAGCTCATGGACTCTTGTTAATTACATGAAAGAAATGCAGATGGCGTGTGTAGATGGCTGCAATATTAGAATTAGAAGAAATTTTCCTCGGATCTAGTGAAGCTTGCAGCCATCTTGTAGAGCCGCCCACCGGAAGTCCGCACTAATATTATTATAGGATTATTTACCAAAGCAATTTACTATAACTGAGAGCACATTAGGAGTCTAACAAATATTTATAACAAATAATCACAATATTGTTATAGTATATAAGTTTATTATTGTAATTTTTATTTAATTTTATTGTCCCCTTTTTCCCCTTTTCTAGCACTGGCACACATATGAGCACTTTTATAATTTGACAAATTAGTCTCACGTTAATTAACATTCACATAATTTAATATTAATTAATAAAAATGACACTGATCCACAAATAAATTTGGAAGGTTAAATATACATATTGATGATTGATGTAGTGACAGATAAATATTGATATAGATTCACTTTATCAAGTTGTCATAACATTTTGGTCAAATTACAATACAGTCCGTAATATGAGAAATTGTCAGTACAAATTATCACTAAGTAGAATAACTTCAAGGTTTAGAACTAAGACCAGGGCAATTTTGATGTGTTGATTAGTATCATAATATAACCATAAAAGTATACATAACGCAATTTGTTACGTTAATATAACATGGCAAGCAAACTATACAGAAAGTTACATTATAGATTACTTAAATGTAACAATAAAAGCAACATGCTTATTTAGTAATATTGCAGTTGTGAAGTGAACTCAGACATCAGAAGATGCGTAATGCATATAGGCAATGACAAGAGAGAACGCAATGCATAAGATGTAAAAATACAATCACGACCGAATTGATACTCTATGCCATCTCTTTATTGTTTAGAATCTGGATCATGGCGATTTCTGAATTGCCGAAAAGTATCAAAATACAACATCTCCACCATATAAGTTTATGTGGACTCTTGGATTTCCGTATGCTAGCAACAAGGTGGTAGAGACATATACTTCTGATGCTGTATATGGAATGATATGAATTAATAGTATCACATCCACTACAGGAATTAATCATGAGATAAGAGGATAAGTCATATAATTGCACAAGGATTTCAAATAATAAAATGTATAAAATGTTCCAAATACATTTGCATCAACTAACAAGAAACTTCATAAAGATCTGTGATTCTGTTAATGAATCAGATTAGGAAGAAATCTAATTTGCCAATTCAAATTGATAGGTGTGGTTTCACATCATAAAAAGCCGCCAAACCACGGTGCCCCTGCCTTGGAAAAAGCCGGAGTTGCCGGCAAAACATGTTAGGGGAAAGAGCATTTGGGACCCTTCAATTTTAATGTTCAAAACGAAGTATAAGTTTAATAATAATAGACGTCTGAGCCAACACTTGTGTATACTCAGATTTTGTTAGGTCAGCACTGCATACAATATACAACTAACGGACAGAGACTGACAGTTTCATTGGTTCCGTTTATTATTGTTGGATAATTGTTATTTACTATCATACTCATTTTTTGAAACCTATAATATGTATTTCAAATTATCTCTTTGGTTGTAGTGGCAAATTTTTACTTTGTAGCGAGCCAAATACTATAGAATCTTTTTGTTAACGAGTATTTATATCAAAAAGAGCTAAGTATCGGCTTGCCAGCATTAAGAGCAGACGTGTGTGTTTAGAGCTCCTCAGCTCTACCTGACTAAACTAAGCAATTATCTAATTTTCAAGGGTTTAATCCTTTAATGCTCTCAGAGATTTAGAGCAACTACACTATCTGGCCCTTTTAGAGGCGGAAAAAAAGGGAAAAAGAAGGTTAAGCTGTGGACTTTGGAGCTGCTTTGGCGGCGTTGCGATCAGAGGCCTGCACCATCTAATGGGATATCGTGGATACAACTCCCCTTTTCACTCCCCTACTATCTAATACATAGATATGGAGGCAGCATTAAACAAATTTGAGGATGAGGTTTGTGAAGCGCTGCAATCCCACTACACAGGATTGAACCTGCTATTAGTTCAACTTCTCAAACAGATATCCCCCTCACACGACACGCAACATGGCGGCGAAGAACTGTGCTTTGCTAAGAATAGGCCTGAAGCCTCAGCAGAGTATCGAAGACTCCGAGATCAAGCCACAGACAAACATATGATAGATGTGCCTGAAGCTCCGGAACGTCATGAGGGACGATTCCTAGCTACAACAGACAATACCACCCGCTCGCAACTTATCTACATACCGGACACTTTTGCTTTTCAGGAAGAGGCGGTCATCTGGTCAGGTGAGTCTGACCTTCAATACACAGGAGACGGAGGATTGCAGGGCAAGCTGAGGTGGGATGCAGTTTCAGAGAAACGGCGGCTCAGCTTTCAAATGGAGGAGTTAGCAAGGGCACTAATCCTGTTCCGTAAAGCCAAAGTTCATACCGGCACCTACGCACCATCTAGATCCCCACGGCAGCTGGATTCTGAACTATCCTTAAGGCATTCTATAAAGGCAGGAGTGGGATGAATGTAGAAGAGGCGCAGCTGAAGCCTTAATCATCTACTATGACTTCAGGCTTCTTTCCTCCGGTGACTTTTGGATACCTATGTGAGCCCAATGTTGCAGCTATTAATCTAGTTTTACCTGTTTTATGACTTCTTTTTTCTTTGATTGCCTGCATTCTGAAATACGCCTGAACATTATCCTGCTGTGGTAAACCTTGTACTACCTTGAACGTTTGGTTCCATATATATTCCTCTTGGGACACTTGATTAATATTGTGTATGACACGCCTGCCTGTAAGGAAGAACTCTGATATCCACAAGACTGTTTTAGGTCTCCATAGGCGATTGACTCTCACCCTAACGTTAATGATCTTTAAAATATATGAGATTGTGCCCATTAAACAATAAGTTACCTGTTTATGCTCTAGGTTTAGTGCTTAGTGGTCCATATTAACCCCTTTACCGTGCTTACTTCTCTTAAATTTATGATAGTAGGGGGAAATGCTATATCTCCTAGAACTGTTTTTACTTAAGGGGTGAACTACTAGTCATGCATTTAACCTGATCTTGATAATCTATCATTACTAATCTATACTTAGGTACCTCAATCTAGCTTAAAAGATATGAGTGGCTGTTTCTAGATGGCTACAAGTGCTATAGTGATGGTCTCCTGTGTTTGTGTAGTCTGAACCACCTGTTCGTCTGCGGGACATTATGTGACTCTGATGCATAGTAGGCTTTTAGTTAAATTTAATATGCTATAGTTAAGCATTGTTATATATTGCATGTCAGTTTCTCTTTATATTCCTCCCACGCTACAGGATATACTCAGGGCATTTTATATGGCTAATATGGAAGCCTTGATACTACCGCAAATATTTGAAGGTCTCCTTAAGTTTATATATCTCTACATATTGTTTTGTTTTTTTCTATGCTTCAGCGCAAGTTGTTTCTCTATAAAACACACTTTTGAACTTTCGTCAGGTTTCTGGAAATACCATCAGCAGCTACCTATTGAAGACTGTATAAACTATGCCATGCAAGTAAGGCAACTATTATTAATACATGTATAATGATGTGAATATATAGCTCTCATTAGACTATTATTATATGAATAATTAATGATAGGATGACTATTACTAGTAGTTCCTGGATTGCTCTGATATTGTAATAATCTCTAGTTCCTAGTATTAGCTATGCTTCACATATATCTATATCTTTGATTAGCTCTCTATATGGCATATATTAAGTATCCAGCTGTTACTGTTTGCAGTGTGTAGAAATATTAGTTCATTTGCACATGCTCATATAATACTACAACTACTTTTATCACTGTTTTTGCTAGCGCACAGTTTATCCCTTACTAAGTTTAAACATGGCTCCGTCCCCCCCATTTCTTTCCCCTATACGCATAGCGGTGCTTAGCCGCTGAATATCCCCCTCCCCCCTATATAGCTCGGCCCAAGAGTGGCTAATACCCATGTTAAATCTCCACAGACTAATATCTTGATCCTAGGTAAAATACTATTGGAATGTGGAGCTCATACGCTGATAAAATAAAACGAAGTTCTATTTCATCTCGCCTAAGATACTGTCTATCTTCATATCCGGATTTGAAATGTATATGCATATTGCTTACTTAATAATACCTCTGTATAGACAATGTTTTATTTTCTTTGTTGTAACTTTGGCCTCAGGGCGAGTTCTTGTTGTGATGATATATGCTTTAACTTCAATAAAAAATTATTTTCAAAAAAAAAAAAAAAAGCTAAGTATCACAACACCTGGCGGACACAAATATATAAGGTATCCCTTATTATTTATTAATTCATATCTGAAATAAATCTCAAAGCCCTTTTATATATAAAAAAAGTGTACTTTGTACTTTGGGTAGTAGATTATTATATAGCCCAAAATAGTGGTTGCCGGGTGTCAATATTGAGTGTTTGGTGATAATTTGAAGATTCAGCCATTCATAGTAATTACATTAAGGGAATATGTACAGCCCTCATACTAATGGGCACTTGCCACTTTAGTGCGATAACTACAACAAATAATCACCTAAGATTTTTTGGATAGCCATAATAATTTTGCATGCTCACTATTATAGTGAGCAAATTTAAGTAATTTAACATCTCTAGTAATTCCAGTAAGGGACCTGTAATTAAGAAATATAGATTTTTGTCCCCTTTTTTCCTCTTTCCTTAGTTATACAACACTGCCCTCTAGTGTTAAGTAATGCAACATAATTTATCATCTCTAGAGGCTTTATAACAACTGTCAATATAATTATTGCATCTTGAGACGTATTATATAGCAGTCCATTTGAGGCCCCGTTTTTTCATGATAGCTTGGTAATATACATACAACCTAATTATAAATCCATAGAGGTTTTACACAAATATTTAAAAGGATAAATATTTTATTACCACGGATGCTATGAACCCATGTAGAGGAATAAAAATCTGCTTTACAAGTGTACATATATATGGTAATTACTGTAATAATTATCTCATAATAATTAATCCTATTACTAGTATAATATATAGGACTGGTGTTTATTTTTCCGATTTCACTAGCGGCCATTTGAGAATATATAGTTTATAACGGACCTACAACCTCAGAGTACCGTTTATGACATTTAATAGTGACTGGATTGGGGGTATCTGAAGAAGTGCATCTCAGTTCCAGCACAACTTATGAATTATTCTCTACATCGTATCTACCAGACGATAAGCTCTTTGAGCATTGTACACAACATATCTACAATCGATTTTAAGTACCCATTTTTAAAGAAATCTAATAAAGTTTTATTTGTAACCGTTTATGATGGAAAATGTCCACATTGTTGTAATAATCTAGGGGAATAGAGTGCTATATGTGTATTCTTATTTACAACAATCTTTAGTTGTAATTATTCATTGGAAAAAAAAAAGTAACATTGCACAAACATGCAATGTTGCCCCCCCCCCCCCCGCTCTCGCACAGCCAATTGCACAAGAGCAGGGCTTGTCAATCACGCTGGTCAAATGTGTCCAAAGTGAATTTCATCCGCCAACTCTAAACTGGTGAAGAGGATGTAGAAAGTAGTGGTTTAAAGGGACACTGAACCCAATATTTTTCTTTCGTGATTCAGATAGAGCATGCAATTTTAAGCAACTTTCTAATTTATACTCCTATTATCAAATGTTCTTCATTCTCTTGGTATCTTTATTTGAAATGCAAGAATGCAAGTTCAGATGCCGGCCCATTTTGGTGAACAACCTGGGTTGGTCTTGTTAATTGGTGGATAAATTCATCCACCAATGAACAAGTGCTTTCCAGGGTCTAAACCAAACAAATAGCTTAGATGCCTTCTTTTTCAAATAAAGATAGCAAAAGAACAAAGAAAAATTGATAATATGAGTAAATTAGAAAGTTGCTTAAAACTGCATGCTCTATCTGAATCCTGAAAGAAAAAAATGTGGGTTCAGTGTCCCTTTAATCTGCTGCTTCATAAATATCATTAGCCAGCTCAAATTAGTGAGCCTGCAACCACTAGAGGCATTTGACCCATGATAAATAAACCCCTTTGTCTATTGCCTCAGTCAGGTGAGCAACTGAACTAGACACTTTCCTATTTGGTCCTGATAAAAACATAATTTATTCTTACCTGATAAATGTATTTCTTTCTTGACATGGTGAGTGCACGGATCATCTTAATTACTGTTGGGAATATCACTCCTGACCAGCAGAAGGAGGCAAAGAGCACCACAGCAAAAGCTGTTAAATACCACTCCCCCTACCCACAATCCCCAGTCATTTGACCAAAGGGAAAGGAAGCAATCTAAGGTGCAGAGCTGCCTGAAGTTTATAGAAAAGCAAACTGTCTGAAAAACAGGGTGGACCGTGGACTCACTGTGTCAAGAAATAAATGTATCAGGTAAGAATAAATTATGTTTTCTTTCTAATGACACGGTGAGTCCACGGATCATCTTAAATACTGTTGGGAACCAATACCCAAAGCTAGAGGACACTGATGATAAGGGAGGGACAAGAAAGTTAACCTAAACAGAAGGCACCACTGCTTGAAGAACCTTTCTCCCAAAAGAAGCCTCTACTGAAGCAAAAGTATCACATTTGTAAAATTAAGAAAAAGTATGCAAAGATGACCAAGTTGCAGTCTTGCAAAGATGATCTACAGAAGCTCCATTTTTGAAAGCCCAAGAAGATGAAACAGCCCTCGTGGAATGAGCCATGATTCTCTCAGGAGGCTACTGACCAGCAGTCTCATAACACTCCTCAACCAACAAGAAAGAAAAGTAGCCGTAGCTTTATTACCCTTAAGATTCCCAGAAAAGACAACAAATAAAGAAGAAGACTGGCAAAAATCCTTAGTCTCTTGCAAATAATATTTCAATGCACAAAGCACATCCAGGTTGAGCAACAAACGCTCCTTATGAGAACAAGGATTAGGACACAAACAAGGAACAACAATCTCTTGATTAATATTCTTATCAGAAACAACCCTGGGAAGAAAACCCAAGGCAGTACGCAGAACTACCTTATCAGAGTGAAAAATAAGAAAAGGTGCTTTATACTGTAAGGCTGAAAGCTCTGAAACTCTTTGAGCCAAAGAAATAGCCACCATAAACAAAACCTTACAAGATAACCTCTTAATATCCAAAGAATGCATAGGTTCAAACAGAGCCTGTTGAAGGACTCTAAGAACCAAATTAAGACTCCAAGGTACAGTAGCAGACTTAAACACAGGCCGAATTCTAACCAAGGACTGACAAAAAGAATGAAAGTCTGGCACATCCGCCATGCGCTTGTGCAATAAAATAGATAAAGCAGAAATTTGACTCTTCAGGGTACTAGCAGATAAACCTTTCTCCAAACACTCCTGGAGAAAATAAAAAAACCTAAGAATCCTAACTACTCCACGAGTAGCCTTTAGATTCACACCAATACAAATATTTATGCCAAATCTTATAATAAATCTTCCTAGTCACAGGCTTACGAATCTGAATCATAGTCTCAATGACTGACTCAGAAAAAACACGCTTAGAAAGAATCAAGCGTTCAATCTCCAAGCAGTCAGCTTCACAAAAACGAGATTTGGATGAAGGAAGGGACCCTGCTGAAGCAGGACCTTCCATAATGGAAGACGCCAAGGTGGAAGGGAAGACATCTCCACCAGATCTGCAAACCAGAGCCGGATCAATGAGAATCACTGATGCCCAGTCTTGTTTGACCTGAGCAATGACCCGAGGAAGAAGAGCAAATGGCGGGAACACATATGCCAGACTGAAAGTACAAGGAACTGCCAGAGCATCTATCAGAACAGCCTGAGGTTCCTTTAACCTTGACCCGTACCTCGGGAGCTTGGCATTCTGACGAGATGCCATAAGATCCAACTCCGGCTGCCCACAACTGAGAATAAAGCTGGAAAATACTTCTGGATAAAGTTCCCACTCCCCTGGATGAAAAGTCTGTCTGCGCAAAAAATCCGCTTACCAATTATCCACCCCTGGAATATGGATAGCAGACAGATAACAGTTGTGAATCTCCAACCACTGAATAATCTTGAATACCTCTGTCATGGCCAAGGAACTCAGAGTTCCTCCTTGATGACTGATGTAAGCCACTGACATTATGTTGTCCGACAAACCGGGTTAAAGCTAGATGAGACCAGGCTAGAAGAGCATTGAAAATTGCTCTAAGTTCAAAAACATTTATTGGAAGAACCGACTCCTCCTGAGTCCATAGACCCTGAGCCCTTAATGAACCCCAGACAGCACCCAGCCCAGCAAACTGGCATCTGTGGTTACAATAACCCAGGCAAGTCTGCGAAAGCAAGTTCTCAGAGAGAAGATCCTGAAACAACCACCATGGAAGAGAATCTCTTGACATCTGATCTAGAACAAATCTTTGGAGATAGATCCGCATAATCCCCGTTCCACTGCCTGAGCAAGCATAACTGCAGAGGTCTGAGATGGAACCAAGCAAACGGAATGATGTCCATGACTGAAACCATCAGACCAATAACCTCCGGTACTGAGCCACTGATGGCCGAGGAAGGGACTGAAGAGCAAGGCACATATTGAAAATATTTGACTTTCTTGCTTCTGTCAGAAAAATTGTCATCTCTATAGAATCTATAATGGTCCCCAAAAAACAAACACTCTTGTAGCCGAGCGCAGAAAAAACAACAACATCTCTGTGTGGGAGTTTGCTAGTTGAAAAGATGGAGCCTGAACAAGAATGTTGTCCAGATAAGGAGCCACTGCAACACCCTTCAATCGAAGCACAGCCAACAATGCTCCCAGGACCTTTGAAAAAAATCTGTGAGCTGTTGCCGGACCAAAAGGAAGAGCTACAAACTGAAAATGTTTGACTAGATATGCAAATCTTAAGAACCTGTGACGATCCCTGTGAATAGGAATATGCAGATACGCATCCTTTAGATCCACTGTGGTCATGAACTGACACCCAAAGGAAGAATGGAACGAATAGTTTCCATCTTGAAAGGCGGAACCCTGAGAAATTTGTTTACACTCTTGAGATCTAAAATAGGTCTGAAAGTTCCCTCCTTTTAGGGAATGACGAAGAGTTTGGAATAAAAACCCAGACCCTATTCCTGAACTGGAACAGGAACTATCACTCCCATGTTGGAAAGATTCTTAACACAACGTAAGAACGCCTCTCCTTTTATCTGGTTTACAGATAACCTGGAGAGAAGAAACCTGCCTCTGGGAGGAAAATTCTTGAACTCCAGTTTGTAACCCTGGGACAAGGTATCTACCACCCAGGGATCCTGAACATCTCGAACCCAAGCTTGAGCGAGGAAAGAGAGATAGAGAGAGAGTATGCCCCCCACAAGATCAATTCCCAGATCAGGGGCAGACCCTTCATGCTGATTTTGAGTCAGCAACAGGCTTCCTGGACTGCTTCCCCTTATTCCAAGACTGATTTGACTTCCAAGATGGCTTGGACTGTTCCTGCTTGGAGAAAGAAGAGGAAGATTTACCAGAGAAGTTATGAAAGGAACGAAAATTACTCTACCGACCCTTCTGTTAATTTATTTTATCCTGAGGAAGATAATGCCCCTTCCCTCCCGTAATATCAGAAATAATCTCAGCCATACCTGGCCCAAACAAGGTCTTACCCTTGTAAGAAATAGACAAAACACATGTACACCAAAGTGAAAACATAATAAACTGAGCCAAACATCCCCAGTGCCTGAAAAACTGCCATACAATAAACCGTTAACCTAGAAGGCCGATTGTATATTTAGGCAGAATTAACTGTAAAATTGCCAAATTCTCCTATATCAAAAAAGGGAAAGAAATAGGCACTTAACCTCAAAAATCTGTCCGGCAGCAGGACAGCTCACTTGGTATGAGAGGGGCTTCCTACCTCACATGGATCTGTGGAAAAAAGAAAAGGGTGAGTAAACTTACTCAAACTTTCAACCAAGGGCAGCATGAAATTACTTGAGAGGCCCAGTGGGGATTATACCCCACAAGTTCCCAAATACTTAAAAGCCCCCACTTGCTCTACTGAAGAGACTGACATGGACTACGGCTAAACCCGAAAGAAAACTAGAGCAAACTTGCTCTGCTTAAAAAAAATAAACTCTTGATTGAAGAATCAGACACCTAGCATTACCCCTCCTTGCAACTAATATAAGCAAAGAGAATGACTGGGGATTGTGGGTAGGGGGAGTGGTATTTAACAGCTTTTGCTGTGGTGCTCTTTGCCTCCTCTTGCTGGTCAGGAGTGATATTCCCAACAGTAATTAAGATGATCCGTTGACTCACCGTGTCATTAGAAAGAAAAGCCTGTGGATTGGAAAATTATTAAAATCCTTTGATGTAGTTTGTTCTCTTAACATACATAATTTATTGGATGAAAGAATGTAAACAAACTGTAAAACTGCATCACAAAGAATGAATGCCAAAGACTAAGATTGTAAGATTGGTTACTGTATCATCTCAGCTTATCAAGTAATGAAGGCTTTGAGGCTAAATGGTTTGTTTCACAATGGTAGCTTCCACTTACTGGACATATGAAGCTTCTCAGAACCCTGACAGAACAGCTCTGCTTGTGTCTTCTTCACTGGCTTCCTCTTAACTTCATAATTACCAACATAATTTGGGAAGTTGGATAACTGTACTTCCCATTCTAAATGTATGTATCATATTTACGTATATTATTGTATATTACCATGGCTAGTAAGCAGCAGAACATTTTGTTAAATTAAAGGGACAAAAAATCCAGAATTTCTTTAAAGATTCAGATAGAACATATAATTTTAAACAACTTTCCAATTTACTCCTATATTCAAACTTTCTTCGTTTTCTTGTTATTCTTTGGTAAATTCAGGAGTGAGCATGTCTGCAGCACTATATGGAAGCAGTTTTGCAACAATGCTTAACATTAGCAAGAGCACTATTCCCTGTCATGTAAGGCTCCAGACGTGCATGCTACCTATCTAGATATTTTTTAAATTGTATTCTCTATCTGAATTATGAAAGAAAGAAAAAATTATGTTGTGATGCAGCATAGCTGTAAAAAGCTGACTAGAAAATATCACCTGAACATCTCTATGTAAAAAACATAATTTATGCTTACCTGATAAATTTATTTCTCTTGTAGTGTGTTCAGTCCACGGGTCATCCATTACTTATGGGATATATTCTCCTTCCCAACAGGAAGTTGCAAGAGGATCACCCAAGCAGAGATGCTATATAGCTCCTCCCCTCACATGTCATATCCAGTCATTCGACCGAAACAAGACAAGAAAGGAGAAACTATAGGGTGCAGTGGTGACTGGAGTTATAATTTAAAATTTAGAACCTGCCTCAAATAGACAGGGCGGGCCGTGGACTGAACACACTACAAGAGAAAAAAATTTATCAGGTAAGCATAAATTATGTTTTCTCTTGTTAAGTGTGTTCAGTCCACGGGTCATCCATTACTTATGGGATACCAATACCAAAGTTAAAGTACACGGATGATGGGAAGGACAAGGCAGGGACATTAAACAGAAGGAACCACTGCCTGTAGAACCTTTCTCCCAAAAACAGCCTCCGAAGAAGCAAAAGTGTCAAATTTGGAAAATTTGGAAAAAGTATGAAGTGAAGACCAAGTTGCAGCCTTGCAAATCTGTTCAACAGAGGCCTCATTCTTAAAGGCCCAGGTGGAAGCCACAGCTCTAGTGGAATGAGCTGTAATTCTTTCAGGAGGCTTCTGTCCAGCAGTCTCATAGGCTAAGCGTATAATGCTACGAAGCCAAAAAGAGAGAGAGGTAGCCGAAGCCTTTTGACCTCTCCTCTGTCCAGAGTAAACGACAAACAGAGAAGAAGTTAGTCGAAAATCTTTAGTTGCCTGTAAGTAGAACTTCAGAGCACGGACCACGTCTAGATTATGTAAAAGACGTTCCTTCTTTGAAGAAGGATTAGGACATAAGGATGGAACAACACTCTTGATTGATATTCTTGTTAGAAACAACCTTAGGTAAAATCCCAGGTTTAGTACGCAGAACTACCTTGTCTGAATGAAAGATCAGATAAGGAGAATCACAATGTAAGGCAGATAACTCAGAGACTCTTCGAGCCGAGGAAATAGCCATCAAAAACAGAACTTTCCAAGATAAAAGCTTAATATCAATGGAATGAAGGGGTTCAAACGGAACACCCTGAAGAACTTTAAGAACCAAGTTTAAGCTCCACGGAGGAGCAACAGCTTTAAATACAGGCTTAATCCTAGCCAAAGCCTGACAAAAAGCCTGGACGTCTGGATTATCTGCCAGACGCTTGTGTAAAAGAATAGACAGAGCAGAAATCTGTCCCTTTAGTGAACTAGCGGCTAAGCCCTTTTCTAAACCCTCTTGTAGAAAAGACAATATCCTAGGAATCCTAACCTTATTCCATGAGTAACTCTTGGATTCACACCAATATAAATATTTACGCCATATTTTGTGGTAAATTTTTCTGGTAACAGGTTTCCGAGCCTGTATTAATGTATCAATAACCAAATCCGAAAACCCACGCTTTGATAGAATCAAGCGTTCAATTTCCAAGCAGTCAGCCTCAGAGAAATTAGGTTTGGATGGTTGAAAGGACCCTGAATTAGAAGGTCCTGCCTCAGGGGTAGAGACCATGGTGGACAGGACGACATGTCCACTAGGTCTGCATACCAGGTCCTGTGTGGCCACGCAGGCGCTATCAGACTCACCGATGCTCTCTCCTGTTTGATCCTGGCAATCAGTCGAGGTAGCAACGGAAAAGGTGGAAACACATAAGCTATGTTGAAAACCCAAGGGGCTGCTAGTGCATCTACCAGCACCGCTCCCGGGTCCCTGGACCTGGATCCGTAACAAGGAAGCTTGGCGTTCTGGCGAGATGCCATGAGATCCAGATCCGGTTTGCCCCAACGATGAATCAGTTGGGCAAATACCTCCGGGTGAAGTTCCCACTCCCCCGGATGAAAAGTCTGGCGACTTAAAAAATCCGCCTCCCGGGGGGAACTTCCGGGCAGCGGCCATGTTCAGTCGCACATCTGCATGCTGCTCCAGCTTTCTAGAAATACTTTCATAAAATTACCTTGTAAAAGCATCATCTATACATATACTATGTAGATCTGAACTCTACTACAAGCAAGGCATCTGATGAGCTTGATATTCACAAGATTGCTGTTGGCATCAGTGCTCGGAGCTACTTTGAGGCCTTGGCCTCTTCACAACCCCCCGGCAGGGTATACTTTCTCCCTGTCGTTATGCGGCGCTAAACAAGTGCTGAACTGCAACCAGGTCATGCAATGCTAAACTCGAAGCAACTGACTGCAACTAAAGTTTGATGCACCGCAAGACTTTCCTTTAATTTGGATTACACAACTCTACCAGCTGTACATTGCCCTCAAAGGCTCACTATGGAGCTAGCTAAAGTTATCCTTGAAGATCTGCGCAGCCTGTTAGCAACGTACCTAGTTGCTTTTGATGAGACTCTGCATGGAGGGGCTATTGGCGACGGGGATCGCGACACAAAACAGTATACCGCATCGGAGCCAACTACTCTCAGTGAGGGGAAGGGGGGCGCTTTGGGGCCCGAGTGCCCACCACCCACCTGCAATGAACCCTTGACGGCTCCTGATGCTGGTCTGGAGGAACCGGAGGCACTGTATGGCGGGACGGCGGCAGAGGATGTGACCACTGATATGGGACATTGGATGTCGGTAGCGAGCGCAAGAAACATTGCATATGCAGACCGTTCCCCATTCACGCTGCCAAAAGATGCCACGCTGCCTTCCTATACAGACACCGCTGCCGGAGTCTCTCTGAAAAATGTTCGAGCCAAATCGGCACCATTGTTAACGCTCTCAGGACTTGTCCCTCCACAGCCTAAATGTATCTTGGTAATAGCCCCTTCCCTAGTGCCAACACAAATAACTGAAAGGACACAGAATGGGCAGTTAATTAGTCCATTACATGAAGCCCTCACCTGGTGCGCTCCTGTCATGCCCCATATCTCTCAGGAGAAACTTGGAATTGGGTAAACATTGCCCCAGCACGGGACTGATATCGCATTCCCAGTTTGCTCTGGTAATGTGGACTAGGGGATATCAGCAAAAAATTTTCAGGGGTTAGCTAATATATTTGATCCTTGTAACCATGTTATGATAGTTATATGTGTATAATGTATTGCATAGGGGGGTTACCCTGGAACGTGTGCTTAACATATTTAATACAGTCTTATAGCCTAGGTTAAGCTTTTTTCAGCTGTTTCTATTATTTAGGCAACATAGCTAAACGTGTTATGACTACTAAGCTCATTTAATGTTAGTCAATCATATGCCTCCCTTACAGAGCGGTAGTGGGGCTGGTGAAAATTGTTGTTGTGCTCCTGCCAGCGGCCGAGGCGGAAGCCATAGTTAGCAATCTAACACCCAGCCCTGTGTTTTCAGGTTCCCACATTACTTTAGACCCTTATTAGCTTTAAGGGTTATAAGATTTTAAGTATAAAGTTAGGGAGTCCAAACCTGCTCAAGCTTAGTTTGTGCATTCTATTATAAGTACTAAAATACTCATATGTTGTTCATGTGGAATACTTACTGCTGACTTTTTATCTTGCGAGTACACCTATTTGTATGGCGCTATGTTTATGTACTAAATAATCAATGTACTTATTTCCATGCAAAATACCTAGACCCCTACCCATCCACATCTCCACTTCTATCTAAGGGGCTATAACTTAGTTTTACTTTGGCCTGGGTTATTTCAAGACCATTCTAGTGTATCCCCCATGTCCCATAAAAGACTATATCCATATAAGCCCCTAATAGTATACTCACCTGCAGCTTAGATTTTTGTAAACGAGGGTGTCCATTCTATCTTATTGTTGTGTAATCCTTCCTTTCCTTTTTGTTGGTTATCATTCTACATTGTTATTTGAGATCCATAAAAATTGAAAACTGAGGTTCTTATTTGGAGACCCAAAAGTGACTTCCTTTGTTAACAATTATCTCCCATACATTTATATATACACATGTCTGAGGTCCAAGAGCGGCCTCTAATTCCATCTGGGAGGTGCTTCAGATTATTAGGCATTTTTTCTATATACTATACAACCAGAGTGTCCTTTTGCAATATGTATTGTATCTCTCTATTTGTACCATATGAAGTTTACCTGTTATTACATGCTTGGTTTTATATTTCATGTATGCCTTGCCTTTAAACCTCAATAAAGATATAAAAAAAAAAAAAAAAATCCGCCTCCCAGTTCTCCACGCCTGGGATGTAGATCGCTGACAGGTGGCAAGAGTGAGACTCTGCCCAGCGAATTATCTTCAAGACTTCCAACATCGCTAGGGAACTCCTGGTTCCCCCTTGATGATTGATGTAAGCCACAGTCGTGATGTTGTCCGACTGAAATCTGATGAACCGCAGTGTTGCCAACTGAGGCCAAGCTAGAAGAGCATTGAATATTGCTCTTAATTCTAGAATGTTTATTGGGAGGAGTTTCTCCTCTTGAGTCCACGATCCCTGAGCCTTCAGGGAGTTCCAGACTGCTCCCCAGCCTAGTAGGCTGGCATCTGTTGTTACAATCGTCCAATCTGGTCTGCGAAAAGTCATTCCTTTGGACAGATGAACCCGTGACAACCACCAGAGAAGAGAATCTCTGGTCTCCTGGTCCAGATTTAGCAAAGGGGACAGATCTGAGTAATCCCCGTTCCATTGACTTAGCATGCATAGTTGCAGCGGTCTGAGATGTAGGCGCACAAATGGCACTATGTCCATTGCCGCGACCATTAAGCCGATTACTTCCATGCACTGAGCTACTGATTGGCTTGGAATGGAATGAAGGACACGGCAAGCATTGAGAAGCTTTGATAACCTGGACTCCGTCAGGTAAATCTTCATCTCTACAGAATCTATAAGAGTCCCTAGAAAAGGAACCCTTGTGAGTGGTAACAGAGAACTCTTTTCCACGTTCACTTTCCACCCATGCGACCTCAGAAATGCTAGAACTATCTCTGTATGAGACTTTGCATTTTGAAAACTTGACGCTTGTATCAGAATGTCGTCTAGGTACGGAGCCACCGCTATGCCTCGTGGTCTTAGTACCGCCAGAAGAGAGCCCAGAACCTTTGTAAAAATTCTCGGGGCCGTAGCCAACCCGAAGGGAAGCACTACAAACTGGTAATGCCTGTCTAGAAAGGCAAAACATAGGTACCGATAATGATCTTTGAGAATCGGTATGTGAAGGTAGGCATCCTTTAAATCCACTGTGGTCATGTATTGACCCTCTTGGATCATGGGTAGGATGGTCCGAATGGTTTCCATCTTGAACGATGGAACCCTTAGGAATTTGTTTAAGATTTTTAAATCTAAGATTGGTCTGAAGGTACCCTCTTTCTTGGGAACCACAAACAGATTTGAATAAAACCCTTGCCCCTGTTCCGTCCGCGGAACTGGGTGGATCACTCCCATCACTAAGATCTTGTACACATTGTAGAAATGCCTCTTTCTTTACTAGGTTTGTTGATAACCTTGACAGATGAAACCTCCCTTGTGGAGAAGTTTTGAAATCCAGAAGGTATCCCTGAGATATAATCTCCAACGTCCAGGGATCCTGTACATCTCTTGCCCAAGTCTGCCCCCCACTAGATCCGTCTCCGGAAAGGGGGCCCTGACTTCATGCTGTCTTAGGGGCGGAAGTAGGTTTTCTGGCCTGCTTGCCCTTGTTCCATGACTGGTTGCCTTTCCAACCCTGTCTGTAACGAGCAGTAGTTCCTTCCTGTTTTGGAGCGGAGGGAGTTGATGCTGCTCCTGCCTTGAAATTACGAAAGGCACGAAAATTAGACTGTTTGGCCTTCGATTTGGCCCTGTCCTGAGGAAGGGTGTGGACCTTACCTCCAGTAATGTCAGCAATAATTTCCTTCAAGCCGGGCCCGAATAAGGTCTGCCCTTTGAAAGGAATGTTTAGTAATTTAGACTTAGAAGTTACATCTGCTGACCAGGATTTAAGCCAAAGCGCTCTGCGCGCCTGTATGGCGAATCCGGAATTTTTAGCCGTAAGTTTGGTTAAATGCACTACGGCATCCGAAACAAACGCATTAGCCAGCTTAAGGGTTCTTGCTCAGAGATTCATCCAATGGTGCTGTGCGAATCGCCTCTTCCAGAGACTCAAACCAGAATGCCGCTGCAGCAGTGACAGGCGCAATGCATGCAAGAGGCTGTAATATAAAACCTTGTTGAACAAACATTTTCTTAAGATAACCCTCTAATTTCTTATCCATTGGATCTGAGAAAGCACAGCTATCCTCCACTGGGATAGTGGTACGCTTGGCTAAAGTAGAAACTGCTCCCTCCACCTTAGGGATCGTCTGCCATAAGTCTCGTGTGGTGGCGTCTATAGGGAACATTTTTCTAAATATCGGAGGAGGGGAAAAAGGCACACCGGGTCTATCCCACTCCTTACTAATAATCTCTGTAAGCCTCTTTGGTATAGGAAAAACGTCAGTACACACCGGGCACCGCGTAGTATTTATCCAGCCTACATAATTTCTCTGGGATTGCCACCGTGTCACAATCATTCAGAGCCGCTAACACCTCCCCTAGCAACACGCGGAGGTTCTCAAGCTTAAATTTAAAATTTGAAATTTCTGAATCCGGTCTCCCCAAATCAGAACCATCACCCACAGAATGAAGCTCTCCGTCCTCATGTTCTGCAAATTGTGACGCAGTATCAGACATGGCTCTCGTGTCATCGGCGCGCTCTGTCCTTAACCCAGAACTGTCGCGCTTGCCTCTTAACTCAGGCATATTGTATAATACTTCTTTCATAACATTAGCCATATCATGTAAAGTGATTTGTAAGGGCCTTGATGTACTTGGCGCCTCAATCTCACGCACCTCCCGAGCGGGAGACGAAGGTACTGACACGTGAGGAGAGTTAGACGGCATAACTGCCCCCTCGTTGTCTGGTGATAATTTTTTAATCGGTACAGATTGATTTTTCAAAGTAACATCAATACAATTGGTACACATATTTCTATTGGGCTCCACAACGGCTTTTAAACATAATGAACAAGCAGATTCCTCTGTATCAGACATGTTTAAACAGACTAGCAATGAAGCTAGCAAGCTTGGAAAATACTTTCAATAAGTTTGCAAGCAATATAAAAAACGCTGCAGCGCTTTTAAAAAACACAGTTGAGTAACAAAGAACTAATTCAGTTATAGTCAACAATTCTTTAAATGTATTAATTAGCAGAGGATTGCACCCATTAGCAACAGGATGATTAACCCCTCAGTACCCAAAAAAACTGATATCAAATTAATATTAAACGTTTTTATCACAGTCTAACACACTGTCACAGGTCTGCTGTGACTGATTACCTCCCTCAAAAACGAATTTTGAAGACCCCTGAGCTCTCTAGAGACGTCCTGGATCAAGGAGGAAGAAGCAGGAAGACTGTGCTAGAATTTTAACTGCGCAACAAGGCGCTAAAAAAGGCCCCTCCCGCTCATTTACAACAGTGGGAGACCTGATATAACAGTTTCTATGCAGAAAAATACGTTAGCCATGTGGAAAAAAATTCATGCCCAAAGGATTTATCACCAAAGTACCTCACAAAACGAATAACATGCCAGTAAACGTTTTGAAAATAAACTTCTTTAAATGTCATGCAAAGTTATCACTAAGCCTGCAACCAGTCGCTACCACTGCAGATAAGGCTTAAGCATTATTTCAGTATTAACAGTATTTTCTCAGTCAAATTCTAGTCCCTAGAAAATAACTCTACTGTGCATACAATTATCAGCCTGATACCAGTCACTACTACTGCATTTAAGGCTGTACTTACATCATATGGGTAAAAGCAGTATTTTCTTAGTCAATTCCATTCCCAGAAAATATTGTACTGCACATACCTCATTTGCAGGGGACCCCGCATGCTATTCCCATGTTCTGAAGTTACCCCACTCCTCAGAATGTCGAGAACAGCCAGTGGATCTTAGTTACGCCTGCTAAGATCATAGAAAACGCAGGCAGTTTCTTCTTCCAAATACTGCCCGAGATAGAAAAACCGCACACTCCGGTGCCATTTAAAATAACAAACTTTTGATTGAAGAATAATTAAGTAAAAACTCCAACTCCTCCCGCGACCTCCTTCTTTGTTGAGGGTTGCAAGAGAATGACTGGGTATGACATGTGAGGGGAGGAGCTATATAGCAGCTCTGCTTGGGTGATCCTTTTGCAACTTCCTGTTGGGAAGGAGAATATATCCCATAAGTAATGGATGACCCGTGGACTGAACACACTTAACAAGAGAAAAGAGATATTTTGCCTCAAAAGTTCCTCAGTAGCCAAATCCCATTGTAAAGGATTTCTAAGCAGCATATTAGTATGTCTGTCCTAGGACAGCTGAAAGGATGAGCCTCGTGCACTCTCATATTATTTCCCTATTCAGAATAGGGAAGTTTACAATGAAATCTCATGAGAGTTAAGTCAAATCTCATGAGATCACAGTAAAAGAGTTCATGACCTCAGCACTGCTGATGCTGATTGGCTGCTGTTCATTTCTTCAATTTTTTTTTTTTTAACCTGCAGCTGGGAGCAGGTGAAATATAACTTTTTACACAGAACTTGCTCTGCTGAGCTGAGGAAATTGTGAGGTAAAATATCTTCCTTCTTTACATAGAGATGCTCAGGTGATATTTTCCTGTCACCTTTTTACAGTTATACTGCATCAGTTTTAAGTGATTTAGCATATGAATATTATGTCCCTTTAAGTAAAATAAGCTGCTACCTTGGGGAACCCCGACTTAAGTGAAATGATTCCCTAGTTGATTCTACTATCTTTTTATAAACTGAGCAAGAGAGATAATTGTGCGTAGTGGTAGATAATTGTGAGTAACCAGTGCTTAAGGACCCCCAAAATACAAACTCTACACTTCTCTTTCTAGCTTGTAGCTTAACATTTACCAGAACGGGAGCCGTAAACATATATTTTACCAGCATAAGCGCATAGAATTGTCAGAAATGTATATATTTGCATAAACATGTTGTCGATTTACATTAGTATATAGTATTATAAATTACAAAGCATAATGCACTCACTTAATAGCACAGAAACCAGAGGGTTTGTTTGCAATGCTAAATATATGTTAACGTCAATGGTGCCAAATTTAAGGAAATATTATATTCACAAATTTGCTAATCTTAACGTATTAAAGGAAAATTTACATTTTCTATCATTTAACCATGAACATTTTGAAAAACATATAGTTGTGTTTTATTTTTACAGAAAATTTGCCTTTATGAGTTAAACATCCATGATTCTGGTATAGCTAAAAATATACAAGGACCTGGAGATTGTTAAGCTAAGTTCAGCATAGCTCCCATATCACAATAAATATAGATGGTGCTGTATTTTAAATATGTATTTAAAGGGACATTAAACACTTTGAGATGGTAATATAAAATCACATTTTATATATATATATATATATATATATATATATATATATATATATATATATATATATATATATATATATATATATACACATACATACACACACACGCACACACACATATATATACACACACACACCTTTACAATATACTTTCATTATTTATTTTGTTCCCCTTTTCCTGTAATTTCATTCTAAAATTGTGAGCATTTCAGTTCCTGTAAGAAATGGAAGTGCAGAACACTGTCATATTCCACACAGCCATTGGCTGCACACGCTAGTGACTAATTTATAACTGTCCCTAATTGGCCACAGCAGGGAAAGTAACCTAAGTTACAACATGGCAGCTCCCATTTTTTTTTTATAGACACTAAAACGTCACACTTATTTTGTCACTGTTTAAACAACTAATGATACTTTAAAAATACATTTACATGTTATTCTAAGGCTAATCTTTTCTTTCAATGCATCATTCTATCTAGCATTTATTTAGTGTTTAATGTCCCTTTAACTACAGTGATTAAAACAACTTTTTTTCCCTTCTATTTACCTTTTACGGATTCTAGATTCTTCAGCAGTGTAAGAAAAACAGACATTTCTTTATCAAGTTTTTGGTGACATGCCTCAGCGTCCTGTAAAATAAATACAAAAATGTGCAATATGTATTTTAAAGAGCTGTAGCAAAAAAAAAAACAAAAAAAAAAACACAACAATCCTGCATGAAGCAGAAAGAAGGAGCTAAGGTCTGTTAATTCATGGTTAAAAACCATGGTGTAAAAATGAGGGGTTTGACTTTTAGAGCACAGGGCTGACTTTTCACTTGGTTACAATTTTTACAGTAAGGATGGATTGCACCTGAATGACACGGGCGCAGGTGTGTTAGGGAAAAGGATAGAAGAACATTTAGAGAATCTTTTAAACTAGGAAAAGGGGGGGTCAGTTAGAACACAATAGAACAGAGAGATCATTCTGTGAATATGTCACTCACTTAATATCTCAAGGAAGAGATGACTTAAGAAATGTCACATTAGAAAGTATAGAGGAAAGCACACCAAGTAGCAGCAGAAAGCACATGAAAATTAAATGTATGACAACAAATGCAAGAAGCATGACAGGTAAAATGGGGGAGCTAGGGCTCTTAGTTGCAGAAGAGGACTATGGTGTTATCAGTATAACTGAAACTTGGTGGGATGATTCACATGACTGGGCAGTTAACTTAGAGGGTTATACTTTATTTAGAAGGGACAGGAATAATAAAAAGGGGTGGAGGAATCTGCATGTATATTAAACCTAACCTTAAACCTACAATAAGGGAAAATTATTTATGATACAAGTGACAATGTAGAGACACTGTGGGTTGAAATAGAGAGGGGGGGGGGGATATTACTAGGAACATTCTACAAGCCCCCAACATTAGTGACCCGGAGGAAACTCAACTACTAATCCAAATAGGTAAGGCTGGGAATAACAGTGCTGTAATTATGGGAGATTTTAACTACGGATATAAACTGGGCAAATGAAACTAGTAATTCAGCTAAGGGGGATAGATTTTTAAATGTTCTCAGGGATAACTTATTGTCACAATTAATAGAGGAGCCAAATAGGAGTAAAGCTATATTGGATTTAGTGCTATCAAACAATACAGATATAATACCAAAACATAGAAGTCAAAGAACATTTGGGTAAAAGTGATAACATGGTCATATTTGAAATATGCAGTGTCTTAAAGGTTTAACTAAGACTTTTAATTATAAGAAAGCAAAATTCAACGATTTAAGGAAATCATTAAATAATATAAATTGGGACAATGTATGCTCTCATAAAAATACAGAGGGCAAATGGATAATATTTAAAACTTTGTTAAATAAATATACAGATCAACAAATACCATATGGTTATAAAAATCAAAAATCAAAGCCAATGTCGCTAAATAAAAATGTGTTAAGAGAAATAAGGAAAAATGTAGGGCATTTAAATTATTCAAAAAAAATAGTACAGGCGCAATATTCCATATTTATAAGGAATGTAACAAAGCATGCAAAAAAGCAATCAAATTAGCTAAAATTAAAAATTAATTGCAAAAGATTCTAAGTCTAACCCTAAAAGGTTCTTTAAGTACATAAATAGCAAAAAATCTAAGGACAATATAGGTACATTAAAATGTGTGGAGGGTATCATGATAAATAATGACAGGGAGAAGGCTGAGGTACTAAACCAGTTTTTTTCTTCAGTATACACAAGAGAGGAACCATTGGATGATACTTTGGAACAAAATAGAACATGCCAGTCCATACCATTAACTGGGTTATATTTAGAGGATATCAGGAAAAAACTAGGTAATATTAAAGGTAAATAAAACTCCAGGCCCAGATGGAATACACCCAAGGGTGTTAAGGGAACTTAGCACTGTTACAGACAAACCACTACTCTTAATTTTTTAAGACTCATTATCCTCAGGCTTGGTACCCCAGGATTGGCGTAAAGCTGATGTGGTGCCAGTCTTCAAACAGGGAAGCAGGGATGATCCAGGAAGCTATAGACCAGTTAGTCTGACATCAATAGTGGGGAAAATATTTGAAGGGATTATAAGGGATTATATTGATGATCATATTCGTGTAAACAAGATTATGAGTTCTAATCAGCATGGTTTTAGGAGAAATAGATCATGTCAAACTAATTTAATTAGATTCTACGAGAAAGTAAGTAAAAATATAGATAAAGAGGATTAGATTTTGCAAAGGCATTTGATACAGTGTCACATGAGATATTAATGCACAAAATTAAGGGACTGGTAATAGCTGAAAATGTTAGCTCATGGATAAATAACTGGATAAAAGATAGGGAGCAACAAGTAGTAGTAAATGGATCATACTCAGATTGAACAAAGGTAATCAGTACTGGGCCCTGTTCTTTTTAATATTTTTATAAATGACTTGGAGCTAGGATTAAATAGCGACATCTCTATTTTTGCAGATGATACTAAATTAAGTAAGGTCATTAGGTCAGAGCAGGATGAACTTCATTACAAAGGGATCTGCAAAAATTATAAGTATGGGCAGGTAAAAGGAAGATTAGATTTAATACGGGAAAATGCAAGGTTTTACATTTTGGAAGTAAAAATAAGCAGGCAACATATTTTTTAAATGGAACAAGACTCGCCAAACAGAGGAGTAAAAGGGATTTGGGAGTAGTAATAGATAACAAGCTAAAGATGGGTGCACAATGCAGGGCAGCGGCTTCAAAGGCTAATAAGATACTAGCACTAGGGATTGGAGAATTTAACCTATGATGAGAGGCTAGCCAAACTGGGTCTGATATCTTTAGAAAAAAGGCGCTTGAGAGGTGACATGATTACTTTATATAAATACATTCAAGGCCCATATACAGAAATGGCAGAAGCTCTGTTTATTGTTTCTGACAAGAGGTCACAATTTAAGGTTGGAGGAAAGGAGATTTAATCTCCTGCAACGTAAATGTTTTTTCACTGTAAGAGCAATAAAATTGTGGAACTCATTACCAAAGGAGGTAGTGAATGCCAATACCCTAGATACATTTAAAAATAGTCTGGATACATTTCTGTATATAAACAAAATTAATGGATATGATTGCTAGTATTAAATGGATCACCTTTTAGTGGTGTTATTTAAGCTTAAAGGGACACTGTTCCCAAAAATATAATTTCGTGATTCAGATTGAGCATGAAATTTTATGCAAATTTCGAATTTACTCCTATTATCAAATTTTCTTCATTCTCTTGGTATCTTTATTTTAAATGCAAGAATGTAAGTTTAGATGCCGGCCCATTTTTGGTAAACAACCTGGGTTGTCCTTGCTGATTGGTGGATAAATTCATCCACCAATAAAAAAGTGCTGTCCAGAGTACTGAAACCAAAAAAAAAGCTTAGATACCTTCTTTTTCAAAAAATGATAGCAAGAGAACGAAGAAAAATTGATAATAGGAGTAAATTAGAAAGTTGCTTAAAATTGCATGCGCTTTCTGAATTACAAATGAACAAATTTAAGTTCAGTGTCCCTTTAACTGGAGCTTTTTGTAAATATTTTAGATTTGTATAGGTTGAACTCGATGGACTTCGGTCTTTTTTCAACCTTATCTATTATGTTACTATGTTAACACATTTGTCTTCTGCATTCTTTGCCTCTCTCTGCATCTTTGTACATATATATATTTCAAGCCAACTCTGCTTCACTCTACACAGCTTTGCCCTAGCAATCACTGTGACAGAATTAGAGGCAGTATGGGGCATGACATTAATATAAAGTCATCTTGTACAAAATTATATTGCAACAAGTTTCACCCATGGGTCAAGTCGAGCGGTAAAGCATGGGAACGGAGTTCCTGCACTATTTTTGCAGGAGGAACTAAGTTCCCTCGGGACAGAGAACAGAAACACTTCAGTAAACACTTCTGCTGCTGGTGGGAGAGCTGTAGCACAGTCTGGTTAGAGGGATAGTAAGATCCTCTATTAATGGGCAGTAACACTTTCTACAATACACTAAATGCAAGCCTGTCAGTGGTCCTGCTGTGTGATCACCCCGCACTGTGTGGAACACATGGTGCTTACATTTCTGTGTGGTTTGCTCTGGGGTTATTTAACTCTCCTCAGAAAAAAACAATAAAAAACAATAATGCACCTAAAAAAGGGACAGTCTACACCAGAATTGTTATTGCTTTAAAAGATAGATAATCCCTTTATTACCCATTCCCTAGTTTTGCATAACCAACACAGTTATATAAATACACTTTTTACCTATATGATTATCTTGTATCTAAGCCTCTGCAAACTGCCCCCTTACTTCAGTTATTTTGATAGACTTGCATTTTAGCCAATCAGTGCTGCCTCCTAGGAGCTCCACGTGCGTGAGCACGGTGTTATCTATATGACACACATAAACTAACACCCTCTAGTGGTGAAAAACTGTCAAAATGCCCTGAGAGAAGAGGCGGCCTTTAAGGGCTTAGAAATTAGCATATGAACCCCCCAGGTTTAGCTTTCCACTAAGAATACCAAAAGAACAAAGCAAAATTGGTGATAAAAGTAAATTGGAAATGTGTTTAAAATTACATGCCCTATCTAAATCACAAAGGTTTATTTTGAACTAGACTGTCCCTTTTAAGTGGGTGATTCTCAGGCCCAAAGGCAACCATTCAACCCTTAATTTGATTTAATTTCTTTAATTAACCAAAGTGAATAGATTATATACATATACATACAGTGTGTGTGTGTGTGTGTGTTTGTGTGTGTGTAAAACAATATTAATTGTGAAGGGTGGTGGAAGTCTTGGTGAGTTCCCACACTTTTTTGTAGGACCCCTAGATTCACCTCACAATATACATTTCAATTAATTTCATCTCGCAACAAGAAAGGACCAAATTTACCATACTAAATTGAGGAATGAGAGGTCACTTGACAGCACACATATAGAAGGGTCCAGTTTTAAAGGGACAGTCAAGTCAAAATGAAAACTTTCATTATTAAGATAGGGCATGCAATTTAAACAACTTTCCAATATCATCAAATTTGCTTTGTTGTCTTGGTATTCTTTGTTGAAAGCTAAACCTAGGTAAATCTAGGTAGGCTCATAAACTGATTTCAAAGCCCTTGACAGCTGCCTCTTATCTCAGTGCATTTTAACAGTTTTTTACAGCTAGACTGCACTAGTTCATGTGTGCCATATATACGATTATGCTCACTCCTGTGGAGTTGTTTATGAGTCAGACTGCCTCCTTATCTCATTTTTTTGAGAGACATACATTTTAGTCAGTCTGCAGATGCTTAGATACAAGGTAATCACTAAAGTAAAAAAGTGTTAGTTATGCAAAACTGGGGAATGGGTAATAATCATCCATCTAGCCTGGATATTTTTTTTTTTTATATATAGTTCCAGTATAGTATGTTCTACTAATCTCTATTTCAAAGGGATATGAAACCCACATTTATTTTCTTTGATGATTCAGAAAGAGCATACAATTTTAAGAAACTTTTTAATTTACTCCTATTATCAAAACAAATGTTGTTCTCTTGGTATCTTTATTTGAAAATCAGGAATGTAAGCTTAGGAGCCGGCCCATTCTTGGTTCATCACCTGGGTAGCACTTGCCGATTTGTGTCTAAATGTAGCCACCCGTCAAGCAAGCACTACCCAGGGTGCTGAACCAAAAATAGACTAGCTCCTAAGCTTACATTGCTGCTTTTTCAAATAAAGATACCAAGAGAACAAAGAAAAATTGATAATAGGAGTAAATTAGAAAATTGATTAAACCGGTATGCTCTATCTGAACCATGAAAGAAAAAAATTGGGTTTAATATCCCTTTAACCCCTTAATGACCACAGCACTTTTCCATTTTCTGTCCGTTTGGGACCAAGGCTATTTTTACATTTTTGCAGCGTTTGTGTTTAGCTGTAATTTTCCACTTACTCATTTACTCTACCCACACATATTATATACCGTTTTTCTCGCCATTAAATAGACTTTCTAATGATACCATTATTTTCATCATATCTTATAATTTACTATAAAAAAAATTATAAAATATGAAAAAAAAATGGAAAAAAAACACACCTTTTCTAACTTTGACCCCCAAAATCTGTTACACATCTACAACCACCAAAAAACACCCATGCTAAATAGTTTCTAAATGTTGTCCTGAGTTTAGAAATACCCAATGTTAACATGTTCTTTGCTTTTTTTGCAAGTTATAGGGCCATAAATACAAGTAGCACTTTGCTATTTCCAAACCACTTTTTTTTCAAAATTAGCGCTAGTTACGTTGGGACACTGATATCTTTCAGGAATCCCTGAATATCCATTGACATGTAAATATTTTTTTTAGAAGACATTCCAAAGTATTGATCTAGGCCCATTTTGGTATATTTCATGCCACCATTTCACCGCCAAATGCGATCAAATAAAAAAAATTGTTCACTTTCTCACAAATTTTTTCACAAACTTTAGGTTTCTCATTGAAATTATTTACAAACAACTTATGCAATTATGAAATAAATGGTTGTAAATGCTTCTCTTGGATCCCCTTTGTTCATAAATAGCAGAGATATATGACTTTGGCTTTGCTTTTTGGTAATTAGAAGACTGCTAAATGCCACTGCGCACCACACGTGTATTATGCCCAGCAGTGAAGGGGTTAATTAGGGAGCATGTAGGGAGCTTTTAGGGTTAATTTTAGCTGTAGTGTAGTAGAGAACCCCAAGTATTGATCTAGGCCCATTTTGGTATATTTCATGCCACCATTTCACCGCCAAATGCGATCAAATAAAAAAAAAAACTTTAATTTTTTCACAATTTTAGGTTTCTCACTGAAATTATTTACAAACAGTTTGTGCAATTATGGCACAAATGGTTGTAAATGCTTCTCTGGGATCCCCTTTGTTCAGAAATAGCAGACATATATGACTTTGGCGTTGCTTTTTGGTAATTAGAAGGCCGCTAAATGCTGCTGCGCATCACACATGTATTATGGCTAGCAGTGAAGGGGTTAATTAGGTAGTTTGTAGGGAGCTTGCAGGGTTAATTTTAGCTTTAGAGTAGAGATCAGCCTCCCACCTGACACAAAATGGTTTTATTTTTTTTTTCACCGGTTTTTTTTCTGTAGTGTAGCTTCCCTCCCTCCACAGAGCACCCAAAACCTGCTGATGACCGTTATTTTTTTATTTTTCTTAACATTTGCCTAAATTGCCTTATATTACTTTCTGTAGAGTAGCGGTTCCCACCCGCTCCCTCCCCGTGCACGCGCCCGCCCCCGCCTCCCAGTGCACGTGCGCGCATCCGTGCGCGTGTCCGGGCATCCCCGCCCACGATCTCGCCCCCCTCCACATCATCTGGGCCATCGATGGAAGCCATAGATATCCGGTGCAGAGAGGGCAACAGAGTGGCCCTCTCTGCATCGGATGGCTACTAAGGGTTATTGCAGGATGCCTCGATATCGAGGCATCACTGCAATAACCGGAAAGCAGCTGGAAGCGAGCAGGATCGCTTCCAGCTGCTTTCCACACCGAGGACGTGCAGGGTACGTCCTTGGTCGTTAAGGGTATTTTTTTTAGAGGACGTACCCTGCACGTCCTCGGTCGTTAAGGGGTTAATATCTCACACTTTACAGTAGCGTATAATGGTGTTCTACTAATCTCTGCATTGTATTATCTCACACTATATCCACATAATACTGAACATTGTGAGTGGGGATTTATATTTATTATATAAACAGAGAAAATACTAAACTGACCAGATAAACAAACATACAGGAATTGTTTTAGTGTCTGTAAAGCAACGGGAGCTGCCATGTTGTAACCTAGGTTTCCTTCTCTGCTGACACCAGTTAGAAACAAATGGACCTCTTGAGTGTGCAACCAATGACTGTATGGAATATATATATAGCAGTTTCAAGTCTACCACTTTTAAAGAGGAATGGGAAAGTCCACACTTTTCCAAAATAAAATTACATTAAAGGAAAAAAAAAAATTATTAAAGTATATTGCAAAGTTGTTTTACTACGTATAATTAAAGGGCCTTTATAGTGAAAATATTACATGCTCTATTATTATTTTTTTAAATACAATAGCGCCATTTAAACATTGTATATTACAATGTCAAAGAGGTTAATGTTCATTTAAGTGATTTATACCACAAAAATGAATCCCTAATAAAAAGTATGGGCCTGACTACATTTCATCATCTAAAAATGACTTCTTTCATGGTTCATCATAGAGCATGCAATTAAAAAAAACAAAAGTTCCTACTTCTATTATCTAATTTGCTTTGTTCTTTTGGTATCCTTTCTTTAAAAAGGTATACCTAGGTAGGCTGAGAAGCAGCAAAAGACTACTGAGAGATAGCTGCTGAATTGCGACTGCACACATAAGCCTGTTGTGAGGGTTCTCCTGATCTGTTCAGATATTTCCCAGGAGTGCATTGCTTCTTCAACAAAAGGATACCAAGTGAATGAATAAAAACATAATTTATGTAAGAACTTACCTGATAAATTCATTTCTTTCATATTAGCAAGAGTCCATGAGCTAGTGACGTATGGGATATACATTCCTACCAGGAGGGGCAAAGTTTCCCAAACCTCAAAATGCCTATAAATACACCAGTCACCACACCCACAAATCAGTTTAACGAATAGCCAAGAAGTGGGGTGATAAGAAAAAAGTGCGAAAGCATAAAAAATAAGGAATTGGAATAATTGTGCTTTATACAAAAAAATCATAACCACCACAAAAAAGGGTGGGCCTCATGGAATCTTGCTAATATGAAAGAAATGAATTTATCAGGTAAGTTCTTACATAAATTATGTTTTCGTTCATGTAATTAGCAAGAGTCCATGAGCTAGTGACGTATGGGATAATGACTACCCAAGATGTGGATCTTTCCACGCAAGAGTCACTGGAGAGGGAGGGATAAAATAAAGACAGCCAATTCCGATGAAAAATAATCCCCACCCAAAATAAAGATTAAATGAAAAAAACTGAAATTATAAGCAGAAGATTCAAACTGAAACAGCTGCCTGAAGTACTTTTCTACCAAAAACAGCTTCAGAAGAAGAAAACACATCAAAATGGTAGAATTTAGTAAAAGTATGCAAAGAAGACCAAGTTGCTGCTTTGCAAATCTGATCAACCGAAGCATCATTCCTAAACGCCCAGGAAGTAGAAACTGACCTAGTAGAATGAGCTGAAATCCTTTGAGGCGGAGTTTTACCCGACTCGACATAAGCATGATGAATTAAAGATTTCAACCAAGATGCCAAAGAAATGGCAGAGGCCTTCTGACCTTTCCTAGAACCGGAAAAGATAACAAATAGACTAGAAGTGTTTCGGAAATTCTTAGTAGCTTCAACATGATATTTCAAAGCTCTAACTACATCCAAAGAAAGCAATGATCTCTCCTTAGAATTCTTAGGATTAGGACACAATGAAGGAACCACAATTTCTCTACTAATGTTGTTAGAATTCACAACCTTAGGTAAAATTTTAAAAGAAGTTCGCAACACCGCCTTATCCTGATGAAAAATCAGAAAAGGAGACTCACAAGAAAGAGCAGATAATTCAGAAACTCGTCTGGCAGAAGAGATGGCCAAAAGGAACAAAACTTTCCAAGAAAGTAATTTGATGTCCAATGAATGCATAGGTTCAAACGGAGGAGCTTGAAGAGCCCCCAGAACCAAATTCAAACTCCAAGGAGGAGAAATTGACTTAATGACAGGTTTTATACGAACCAAAGCTTGTACAAAACAATGAATATCAGGAAGATTAGCAATCTTTCTGTGAAAAAGAACAGAAAGAGCAGAGATTTGTCCTTTCAAGGAACTTGCAGACAAACCTTTATCCAAACCATCCTGAAGAAACTGTAAAATTCTCGGAATTCTAAAAGAATGCCAGGAAAAATGATGAGAAAGACACCAAGAAATATAAGTCTTCCAGACTCTATAATATATCTCCCTAGATACGGATTTACGAGCCTATAACATAGTATTAATCACAGAGTCAGAGAAACCTCTTTGACTAAGAATCAAGTGTTCAATCTCCATACCTTTAAATTTAAGGATTTGAGATCCTGAAGGAAAAAAGGACCTTGCGACAAAAAGGTCTGGTCTTAACGGAAGAGTCCACGGTTGGCAAGAGGCCATCCGGACAAGATCCGCATACCAAAACCTGTGAGGCCATGCTGGAGCTACCAGCAGAACAAACGAGCATTCCTTCAGAATCTTGGAGATTACTCTTGGAAGAAGAACTAGAGGCGGAAAGATATAGGCAGGATGATACTTCCAAGGAAGTGACAATGCATCCACTGCTTCCGCTTGAGGATCCCTGGATCTGGACAGATACCTGGGAAGTTTCTTGTTTAGATGAGAGGCCATCAGATCTATTTCTGGAAGTCCCCACATTTGAACAATCTGAAGAAATACCTCTGGGTGAAGAGACCATTCGCCCGGATGTAACGTTTGGCGGCTGAGATAATCCGCTTCCCAATTGTCTATACCTGGGATATGAACCGCAGAAACTAGACAGGAGCTGGATTCCGCCCATACTAGAATTTGAGATACTTCCTTCATAGCCAGAGGATTGTGAGTCCCTCCTTGATTGATGTATGCCACAGTTGTGACATTGTCTGTCTGAAAACAAATGAACGATTCTCTCTTTAGAAGAGGCCATGACTGAAGAGCTCTGAAAATTGCACGGAGTTCCAAAATATTGATCGGTAATCTCACCTCCTGAGATTCCCAAACCCCTTGTGCTGTCAGAGACCCCCAAACAGCTCCCCAACCTGTCAGACTTGCATCTGTTGAAATTACAGTCCAGGTGGGAAGAAGAAAAGAAGCCCCCTGAACTAAACGATGGTGATCTGTCCACCACATCAGAGAGTGTCGTACAATCGGTGTTAAAGATATTAATTGAGATATCTTTGTGTAATCCCTGCACCACTGGTTCAGCATACAGAGCTGAAGAGGTCGCATGTGAAAACGAGCAAAGGGGATCGCGTCCGATGCTGCAGTCAAAGACCTAGAATTTCCATGCATAAAGCTACCGAAGGGAATGATTGTGACTGAAGGTTTCGACAAGCTGATATCAATTTTAGACGTCTCTTGTCTGTTAGTGACAGAGTCATGGACACTGAATCTATCTGGAAACCTAAAAAGGTTACCCTTGTCTGAGGAATCAATGAACTTTTTGGTAAATTGATCCTCCAACCATGATCTTGAAGAAACAACACAAGTCGATTCGTATGAGATTCTGCTAAATGTGAAGACTGAGCAAGTACCAAGATATCGTCCAAATAAGGAAATACCACAATACCCTGTTCTCTGATTACAGACAGAAGGGCACCGAGAACCTTTGTAAAAATTCTTGGAGCTGTAGCTAGGCCAAACGGTAGAGCCACAAACTGGTAATGCTTGTCTAGGAAAGAGAATCTCAGAAACTGAAAGTGATCTGGATGAATCGGAATATGCAGATATGCATCCTGTAAATCTATTGTGGACATATAATGCTCTTGCTGAACAAAAGGCAGGATAGTCCTTATAGTTACCATCTTGAATGTTGGTATCCTTACATAACGATTCAATATTTTTAGATCCAGAACTGGTCTGAAGGAATTCTCCTTCTTTGGTACAATGAAGAGATTTGAATAAAACCCCAGCCCCTGTTCCAGAACTGGAACTGGCATAATTACTCCAGCCAACTCTAGATCTGAAACACATTTCAGAAATGCTTGAGCCTTCGCTAGGTTTACTGGGACACGGGAAAGAAAAAATCTCTTTGCAGGAGGCCTTATCTTGAAGCCAATTCTGTACCCTTCTGAAACAATGTTCTGAATCCAGAGATTGTGAACGGAATTGAACCAAATTTCTTTGAATAAACGTAATCTGCCCCCTACCAGCTGAGCTGGAATGAGGGCCGCACCTTCATGTGGACTTGGGAGCTGGCTTTGGTTTTCTAAAAGGCTTGGATTTATTCCAGACTGGAGATGGTTTCCAAACTGATACCGCTCCTGAGGATGAAGGATCAGGCTTTTGTTCCTTGTTGTGACGAAAGGAACGAAAACGATTATTAGACCTAAATTTACCTTTAGATTTTTTATCCTGTGGTAAAAAAGTTCCTTTCCCTCCAGTAACAGTTGAGATAATAGAATCCAACTGAGAACCAAATAATTTATTACCCTGGAAAGAAAGGGAAAGCAGAGTATACTTAGAAGACATATCAGCATTCCAAGTTTTAAGCCATAAAGCTCTTCTAGCTAAGATAGCTAGAGACATATACCTGACATCAACTAATGATATCAAAGATGGCATCACAAATAAAATTATTAGCATGTTGTAGAAGAATAATAGTGCTATGAGAATTATGATCTGTTACTTGTTGCGCTAAAGCTTCTAACCAAAAAGTTGAAGCTGCAGCAACATCCGCTAAAGATATAGCAGGTCTAAGAAGATTACCTGAACACAAGTAAGCTTTTCTTAGAAAGGATTCAATATTCCTATCTAAAGGATCCTTAAAGGAAGTACCATCTGCCGTAGGAATAGTAGTACGCTTAGCAAGAGTAGAGACAGCCCCATCAACCTTAGGGATTTTGTCCCAAAATTCTAATCTGTCAGATGGCACAGGGCATAATTGCTTAAAACGTTTAGAAGGAGTAAAAGAATTACCCAAATTATTCCATTCCCTGGAAATTACTTCAGAAATAGCACCAGGGACAGGAAATACTTCTGGAATAACTACAGGAGATTTAAATACCTTATCTCAACGTTTAGATTTAGTATCAAGAGGACTAGAATCCTCAATTTCTAATGCAATTAGGACTTCTTTAAGTAAAGAACGAATAAATTCCATTTTAAATAAATATGAAGATTTATCAGCATCAACCTCTGAGACAGAATCCTCTGAATCAGAAGAACAAATATCAGTATCAGAATGATGATGTTCATTTAAAAATTCATCTGAAAAATGAGAAGTTTTAAAAGACTTTATATGTTTACTAGAAGGAGGAATAACAGACATAGCCTTCTTAATGGATTTAGAAACAAAATCTCTTATGTTATCAGGAACACTCTGAATATTAGATGTTGACGGAACAGCAACAGGTAATGTAACAGTACTAAAGGAAATATTATCTGCATTAGCAAGTTTGTCATGACAAACAGTACAAACAACAGCTGGAGGAACAGATACCAAAAGTTTACAGCAGATACACTTAGCTTTGGTAGCTCCAGCACCAGGCAGCGATTTTCCAGAAGTATCTTCTGACTCAGCTTCAACGTGGGACATCTTGCAATATGTAATAGAAAAAACAACATATAAAGCAAAATTGATCAAATTCCTTAAATGACAGTTTCAGGAATGGGAAAAAAATGCCAGTGAATAAGCTTCTAGCAACCAGAAGCACAAAATAATGAGACTTAAATAATGTGGAGACAATAGTGACGCCACATCCGGAACGCCAACACTTTTGGCGCAAAAGAACGTCAAAAATGACGCAACTTCCGGCGACACGTATGACGCCAGAAACAGAAAAAAAAAATTTGCGCCAAAAAAGTCTGCACCAAGAATGACGCAATAAAATGAAGCATTTTCAGCCCCCGCGAGCCTAACAGCCCACAGGGAAAAGTCAAATTTTTAAGGCAAGAAAAAAATGATTGATTCATATGCATTATCCCAAATATGAAACTGACTGTCTGAAATAAGGAACGTTGAACATCCTGAGTCAAGGCAAATAAATGTTTGAAAACATATATTTAGAACTTTATATAAAGTGCCCAACCATAGCTTAGAGTGTCACAGAAAATAAGACTTACTTACCCCAGGACACTCATCTACATGTAGTAGAAAGCCAAACCAGTACTGAAACGAGAATCAGTAGAGGAAATGGTATATATAAGAGTATATCGTCGATCTGAAAAGGGAGGTAAGAGATGAATCTCTACGACCGATAACAGAGAATCTATGAAATAGACCCCGTAGAAGGAGATCACTGCATTCAAATAGGCAATACTCTCCTCATATCCCTCTGACATTAACTGCACGCTGAGAGGAAAACCGGGCTCCAACCTGCTGTGGAGAGCATATCAACGTAGAATCTAGCACAAACTTACTTCACCACCTCCACAGGAGGCAAAGTTTGTAAAACTGATTTGTGGGTGTGGTGAGGGGTGTATTTATAGGCATTTTGAGGTTTGGGAAACTTTGCCCCTCCTGGTAGGAATGTATATCCCATACGTCACTAGCTCATGGACTCTTGCTAATTACATGAAAGAAACTAAGAGAATTAAACTTGAAAGTTTTTTTTAAATTGTTTGCTCTATCTGAACCATGAAAGAAAAAAAAAAATAGTTTATATCCCTTTAATGCATTTCACAGTTACCCTACAAATATTGACAAATATCATCATTTATATAACATACATTATAATAGAAATGTGATCACGGTAATAACGACTAGAACACTATGCACATAATCTTTGAGCTGTACCATACCAGGTTATTTTATAGGATGCAGAGTTTTTACTCCTTTGATGCCTGAAATTCAGTAGAAAAAAACCTCAAAACCTAATTACTCTGTAACTTTCAAAACATCTTGCTTTTTCTTGCATCTATTAACAAGTAAAAATATCCAATCAGTCTATTATTCTCTCTAGCAGTAAACCTTTTAAAAAGGTAATTAAAGGGAATTTGATGGGTACAACTACAGTACCATGATTACAACTCACCAACCTATCATTTTTCCTCCTGAACCTATATTTCTCTAAAGCTGTGCCTTATTGTAACCCTATTACAGAAGCAAGTTGCTAAGTTTTTTTGCACAGTTTAAACGTTACATAAACATAAAAAGCGAAATACAGGCTCTGCAAACATGTGCAGCTATCGGTCTCTATTGTGCACACTAAACTGAAGTACATGATATGGTTTATCAAAAAGACAACAATATCACTGATCTGTGAATGTGCACCACTTCTGACACAGGATACAAGAATACTTACATTCCAAAATGGTGGAGCCCAGTGTGAAGATGCAGAATTATTACAACCAGGACTTTTGAAAGGTTAAAATAAGAGAATAGTTTTGAAGAGAGCTTCATGCACAAGAAAAAAAAGCATGGAGTGTAACTGTATTACTGAAGTTTTAATGTCCATTTAAAAAGTTCAGTCTAGTCAAAATGAAACTCATGATTCAGATAGGGCATGCAATTTTAAACAACTTTCCAATTTACTTTATCGTCAAAATGTATATCGTTTTCTTTGGATTCTTTGGGGAAAGCCAACATATGCTAATTTCTAAGCCCTTGAAGGCCACCACTTATCTCAGTAAATTTTGACAGTTTTTTTTTTTACAGCTAGACAGATAGTTCATGTGTGCCATAGTTAACATTGTGCTCACTCCCATGGAGTTATTTATGAACCAACACTGTTTGGATAAAATGCAATTGTGTCAAAAGAACTGAGATAAGGGGGCAGTCTGTAAAGGCTTAGATACAAGGTAATCACAGAAACAAACATTTTCAAGTAGACTGCCCCTTTAAGCTCAAACTTTTCAACTGCCATTAAGCATTTAAGGAAAAGAAAACAACATTGCAATATACATTCATTATTTCGTTTTCCTGTTAACTACCTTTGGAAAGGTTGCTTGTTCCACTTTTTAGAGTATTGCGTTCCTCCATCATACTTAAAGGGACATTAAACACTAAATAAATGCTAGATAGAATGATTCATTCAAAGATAAGGTTAGTCTGAGAAAAACATGTAGATTTATTTTTTAAGTTTCATTAGCTGTTTAAATACTGACAAAATAAGTGTGAAGTTTTAGTGTCTATAAAACAATGGCAGCTGCCATGTTACCTTCTCTGCTGTGGCATTAGGGACATTTAGAAATTGGTCGCTAGAGTGTGCAGTCAATGGCTGTGTGGAATATGACAGTGGTCTGCATTTCCATTTCTATCAGGAACTGAAAAGCACAGAATTTCAGAATGGAATTACAGGAAAAGGGAACAAAATTAATATATAAGAATTATAATTTTACATTACTATCTTAAAATGGTTAATGTCCCTTATAGTATGGTGACATTTACCCAAGCCTGCAGCTTTATAAACAGTGATTGGCTAGATCACAATCTGGGCCACAACAAAGAGTACAAGGTTTGAAAGCAAAATTACAATGTTATACGAGTATAGCATATTTATTTTAAAATGCAATGCTTAATTAGTGATATACTATGAGCTCAATGCCCCTTTAAGTCATAACTGCCTTGTGCATTATTGAATGGTTCTCCTTTATTTGCTGTAGACTAATATGTCATAGGTAAAATTAATTAGTGTTATATTTTGTACAAACCATGAAAACATTTACCTTGGCTAGAAATTATTTAGTAACTATAAGGCAACATTTTAAAAACGTACGAGTTAAAAATCTTATTTTATTCCTGTTACGCGTTTTGTTGATTTCAGTGATCAATTTTTACCAACAGGAGAAAAGTTAGCAAACCAGAAGAAAAATATATAGATTAGTGTGAAAAGCAATGACACATAAGGCTTGGGTGAGTAAACAAACGCAATCATTTCTGTTTTGTTCTTCTGTGCACTGAGGAAAGATGACCATATGCTGAAAATTGTCTCCGGAGAAAATAGCCTTGTACAGAAGGAACAATGCAGAAGCTTATTCTCTTACAAAGAGCAGCACAATGTTTTTAACAATGACATTGTTGTCAAATAGCCATATCAAACTAAACAGGATGGGCAGCCAACTATCAAAAACTGTCTGTCTAGAATATATTTTCAGGGGAGATGTCTCCTATTGTTTAAATAAAAATAAATGAAAATATAATTACTCAGAATAGCAATATGCCTTGTTAAAACTCAAATATTTACAAATGTATTATGTATTAAATAAAATGCTTAATAGTTTTACATTTAGTTTCAAAGAAACTGAATGTAAAATGTACGAATAACACCAAATAGAAGGAAAGCCTTTTTAAAAATTTGATTTTTCTTCACATTAACGGGCAGATTACAAGTGGAGCGCTAACACTCTGGTACGAGCGTTGATTGAGATAGAAGTAAGCTTTTTGTGCTCGTCCGATTGTATTCTTATTATGAGTTGAAAGTAAACCGTTTTCGCTTGTGTGCTAACCTGACTAGCGCAAAAAGCCGAACTTCGAATATCACGTGCACATTCATGTATTCCCCTATAGAAGTCAAAAAAGTGGGGAAAAACCTAACACCTTACACACTTGCGCAAACCCAATCACATATTCTCATGTACGTTAACCCAAAATTAAAATATGAATATTTTACATTCCAATGTAATTCACATACAAGAATATGTTCTACATACAGTATCTGATTTTTTTTTTGGTGCAGTATATATCTATACATATTTACAGTAAATACATAGTTAAAACCTTTATTAAAAACGAATATGGAAAAAATGTGATATTTCATGTTCTCATCTACTTAACTGAAGTTGTGGTAATCGAAGTTGCGATTGCGCTCAAGCGATCACATTTACTTTCAATTTGTAATAACAGCGTTAAGCCCGACAACCACAAAACCCAGCGATAAACTTCTTATCACTTGCGCGCAAACGTTTGAGCTCCACTCGTAATCTGGCCCTAAATATTTTGAAAGATTCTGTGAACTTTTTTAAATAACTTTTCCCTGAGCACCACACACAATTTAAAAAACACCACGTTAATATTCATATGGATTGTTTGTTTTTTGGTCACTGGAAATCAATTATCAACGAGTTATTATTCAGTACAAGTACCCCGTCTTAAAGCTATGAGACAAATGCTAAATTAAGGCCTGTTTTAAATATAATATGTTTACAAATTTTTTATTTAATTAATTTAATAGTTTTATTTATTCTTCTTCAAATAACCAGAATTTTACCGTTTCGCTATATAAATTTGAAATACATTCCTATAATGAGGCTCCCTGTAAAACTTGCGGTACAAGGATCATATTCTATATTGACAATACTGCAAACCTAAAAGGCTTTAGACTATATTTTTTTTAGAAACATATGGTTCCAAACTTTAATGGATGTTTGTCAAAATCCTGGATTTAAACTAAGTTTAATTTTTTTTTTTTTACTTACCTGTGCCTGTTACAATAGAATATGAAGTCTAGCATAAAAGGGGTGTTAGCTTTACGGTTTCCTCTCCCACAGAAGATTAAGACGGGTGCCTTATAGTGAAGTATATCCTCCTAACCTGTTCAGTTATTCCAATAGAAGCTTTTCAATAAACAATGTGTTGTATGCCTAAATATGTCTCCCCCAAGAGAGAGTAATATAAGGACTTTGCTTTATGCATTGTAAATTTAAAAAGTGCATACACAAAGTGCTATTGCCTGGACAAGTGACTGTAGAAAAAAATGGTGTCTTTAAAATTAGTTTACACTTAAAGGGACACTGAACCCAATTTTTTTCTTTTGTGATTCAGAAAGAGCATGCAATTTTAAGCAACTTTCTAATTTACTCCAATTATCAATTTTTCTTTGTTCTCTTGCTCATTTGAAAAAGAAGGCATCTAAGCTAAGGAAACAAACAAGTGCTGTCCAGTGTCTGAACCAAAAATTGTGTATTGGTTGGTGAATTTATCCACCAATCAGCAAGAACAACCCAGGTACACCAAAATTGGGCCGGCATCTAAACTTAGATTCTTGCTTTTCAAATTAAGATACCAAGAGAATGAAGAAAATTTGATTATAGGAGTAAATTAGAATGTTGCTTAAAATTGCATGCTCTGTCACAGTGATTTTCAACCACTGTGCCGCGGCACACTAGTGTGACGTGAGATGATATCAGGTGTGCCGCCATCACAGAGGCAGACTGACAGGCTCATCAGGCAGACGGTATCCTTTACAGGGGCAGCTGCAGAAGTGTGTGGAGACTGAGCAGCAAAGTTCTGCTCACTTTTGGGAGCGCATGGCACAGCGTTTTTTTCCGCTTTGCTGCCCTGCAAACTTAAAGACTTTAAGTTTGCAGGGCAGCAAAGGAAAAAAAAACGCTGTGTTCCTCCTGCAAGTGCCTGCAGGCTATGGCACTGTGCTGCGCACACCGCACAGGCTTTGAATTTAAAGGGACACTGAACCCAATTTCTTTTCTTTTGTGATTCAGATAGAGCATGAAATTTTAAGCAACTTTCTAATTTACTCCTATTATCAAATGTTCTTCATTCTCTTAGTATCTTTATTTGAAATGCAAGAATGTAAGTTTAGATGCCGGCCCATTTTTTGTGAACAACCTGGGTTGTCCTTGCTGATTGGTAGATAAATTCATCCACCAATAAAAATGTGCTGTCCAGTGGTCAGAATCCTAAAAAAAAGCTTAGATGCCTTATTATTCAAATAAAGATAGCAAGAGAATGAAGAAAAATTGATAATAGGAGTAAATTAGAAAGTTGCTTAAAATTGCATGCTCTATCTGAATCACAAAAGAAAAAAATGTTAGTTCAGTGTCCCTTTAAGTTTAAACTTTAAAGTGAAAATAAATAAATAGATGCTTAACTTTCAGCACAAGTCCAAATGTGTGCTGCACCACATGGAGCTGTCCCTGCCTCTAAACCTGTGCTCGCTATACCCCCTGCATCTGTAATGTACCCGCACATGACATAAAAAAAAACATAACAAGTTACAACCATCCTGCTCTGCAGCCTGGTTGTATTCTGAATTCAATTGACTAAATTGTGTGTGTGTGTGTATATATATATATATTTTATTTATATTTTACACACATACATACACACATACATATACTGTATTAGGCTACAATGTGTGATTTTGTAAAATTTCGGAATGGTGGTGTGCCGCAGGATTTTTTAAATGTAAAAAAATGTGCCATGACAAAAACAGGTTGAAAAATCACTGCTCTATTTGAATCACGAAAGAAAATATTTGGGTTCAGTGTCCCTTTAAGAGATCCCATAACATTTGGAGAAATTTAGTTTTCTAAAATTTCATCCCTGCCAATTAACATTATTTTCTTTAAACTCTTTAAAAGAATGCTAAGTTGGAATGCTTACAAGAGTTTCCAGCTTTACCCTGGAACTCTGCTAATGCTATTTAAAGGGACAGTCTAGGCCAAAATAAACTTTCATGATTCAGATAGAGCATGTAATTTTAAACAATTTTCCAATTTACTTTTATCACCAATTTTGCTTTGTTCACTTGGTATTCTTAGTTGAAAGCTTAACCTAGGAGGTTCATATGCTAATTTCTTAGACCTTGAAGGCCACCTCTTTAAGGAATGCAATTTAACAGTTTTCACTACTAGAGGGTGTTAGTTCACGTATTTCATATAGATAACACTGTGCTCGTGCACGTGAAGTTATCTGGGAGCAGGCACGGATTGGCTAAACTGCAAGTCTGTCAAAAGAACTGAAATAAAGGGGCAGTTTGCAGAGGCTTAGATACAAGATAATCAGAGAGGTTAAAAGTATATTATTATAACTGTTGGTTATGCAAAACTGGGAAATGGGTAATAAAAGCATTATCTATCTTTTAAAACAATAAAAATTCTGGTGTAGACTGCCCCTTTAAAGAATAACAGATTCTGCACCAACACCAAATGTTACCCTTCACCAGAGGAAACCTCTAGCAGCCAAATCAGTTTACAGAATTGCTCTGTCCATTTTCTTCCTTTCTTTTAAAAATGTAGCACTCAAATTGTGTAGTATGAGCAAAAAGAAGTACAAACAATTTATCTGCTTAATGGTAAACCTTTGGTGTGTTCTCTTTAGCTTCTGGATTGCACAGTGAAACTGTTTCTTCTTTGAGGCCATTGGTGAATTATATTATGATCCTTGTCCTTGATGTCTTAAGCTGGAATAACAACTTGTAAAAATGTTTAAAAGCATAGAAGTTGATGGTAGATAAAAACCAAAAAGGACCAACAAGTCTACCCATCAAGATTATTGCTGAAATCAATCTATGACCTTCCTCTACTTGTAACCCTTTTCAAGGGTCAACAACTGGACTTTTAAAGCCTTAAAAGGACAAAAAGGCAAGCATTTTGGCCCTGTGTTAAATTAAGCTCAAATAATGGTACAGATTGACCCTTTGCCCAGAAACTATGGCCAGAAGAAGAGTTCACCACACAGCAGTATGAAATTCATCTTCTGACTTTTTTTCTGCAGTCAAAACTATGATGAAGAACCTATAGGAGTTGTGAGTCCTCTGATAATCCCTAAAATATAGAGCACACTGGGAGGTTTAGGCCCAATATGTGCCTTTATTGTATAAGAGAACTACTTTCCCTGGGGCTATCTTCATCATTCTCAGAATGATCAACAGTTAGGCGTATAGAATCATTTAAATTTTTCTTTATTAATATCCATAAATGTAATGAAATCAGCAACTTATATATACAGCACATTGAAAGTCTGGAACTCACAATCACACAGCTAGACAAAAAAAAAAAAAAAAAAAGAGTTAGGTCCAGCGCTTTACACCTAGGCTTGTCTGGGGTTGACTGCCTGAGCCACTGAAAGCTGTAAAATTACAAGGGCTAAACCATTTTTTTTTTTTATTTTTTTTTAAATATAACAGGTAAAGAGCTTTCCAAAGTTAGTGGCCCTGTATAGTTCTTACAGAAAACATTATGTTCAAATGAAAAATATTGTGAAAAGGCAATATATATATATATAAATATAGCTGCAAGCAGCGATAGAGGTGGCCATGCGCATCAACTTTGCAATTGCATACAAGCAGCTAAGTCACAATATAAAGCTTTATAGAAGTTTTTACAATTCTAACATTAGCAGTTGGAAAGAAAACACATTTTCGAAATTTTTGCGTTTTTCAAGATGGCTGCCCCGCCATATGACCAATACATTCATCACGATCAGATGTAACTCTAGGTCACAAGATATTGTTTTATAGCAAATTTCACAGCTTTAACATAAGCGGTTGCAAAGAAAACACATTTTCGAAATTTTCGCGTAAACCAATATGGCTGCCACAGCTTGTGACCAATTTCTTCAACATGAACAACTGTGATTCTAGGTCACAATATAAGGTTACTTAGCTAGTTTCACAGTTCTAACATAAGTGGTTGAAGAGAAAATAGATTTTCAAAATTTTTGCGCAAAACAAAATGGCTGCCTAATCATATGATATACAGCCTCCATATTATGCACAATAGTTCTCACCATAGATGTCAATAAACATGGCAAAAATAAAGCATTTTTGTAAAACGGTTTTTGTTTTATTATTAATTTAAAAATATCGTTAAGCATTTTTGAACAATTCAAAATGGCTAACAAACAACTTGACCTATCAACTTCTCTTGAACAAATCTGAATGTTAGTCATAAGATAACTCTATAAACAAAATTTCTAGTCTGTGCAATAAGCAGTTTCGGAGAATAAGATTTTTGTAGTTTTAAAAACAGCGCATACAAAACAAAATGGCCGCCAAGCTATGCAATGTATGGCTTTCAAATTGCACATACTAATGCTCACTATAGACCTCTACAATTTGCAGAAGTTTCATGAAAATTTGCAAATTTTTTTGTTAAATATTGTAAAACTAATGTATAAATTGCAAAATTACGCAATTAAATGGCGATAAAAAGGTTAATGTCTCACAGCAGCCATGTTGATTATGGAAAAATCGCAATTTTAACAAACTTGGTAGAGGACCTTTCAAGGAGCATATATGCAAAATTGCGCTTTATTGCAGTAAGCGGTTTAAGAGAAGACGATGTTTAAAGATTTTTGCAAAATGCAAGATGGCTGCTACATCATGTGACCAAGGCACTTCTGTTGAGCAATGGCAAATCTATGTCTTAGCAGCACTGAGCACAGCAAGTTTCAAAGTTGTAACATTAGCAGTTCCAGAGATAAAGATTATTAAGCGTTTCTCGAAATTTGTTGCAAAAAACAAAATAGCTGCCTAACCATATGACCTATGAATTCAATATTGCATGAGATGTAGCATTGCAATAGGCTGTACCAGCATACCTGATTTCAAGAGTTTAGCATAAGTAATTTGTGTTTTGTGAGCAATTGAATCAAAAGAGGCAGTATTGAATTATAAATAACTAGTACTAAAGCCCGTGTACACGGGCCATTTTTTTCAGAACAGCGGTCCCACCCCTTGCTCTCTCCCCCCTTTCTATTGCTCTCTCTTCCCCCCTCTCTTTTGCTTTCTTTCCCCCCTCTCTTTTGCTTTCTCTCCCCCCTCTCCTTTGTTCTCTCTCTCCCCTCTCCTTTGTTCTGTCTCTCCCCTCTCCTTTGTTCTGTCTCTCCCCTCTCCTTTGTTCTGTCTCTCCCCTCTCCTTTGTTCTGTCTCTCCCCTCTCCTTTGTTCTGTCTCTCCCCTATTTTGCTCTCTCTCTCTCCTCTTTGGCTCTCTCCATCCTTTCTTTTGCTCTCTCTCCCCCCTCCTTTGGCTCCCCCCCCCCCTTTGGCTCCCCCCCCTCTTTGGCTCTCCCCCCCCCTCTTTGGCTCTCTCTCCTCTTTGGCTCTCTCTCCTCTTTGGCTCTCTCTCTCCCCTCTTTGGCTCCCCCCCCTTTGGCTCTCTCTCCCCCCTCTTTGGCTCTCTCTCCTCTTTGGCTCTCTCTCTCCCCCCTCTTTGGCTCTCCCCTCCCCTTTGGCTCCCCCCCTCTTTGGCTCTCCCCCCCCCCCTCTTTTGCTCTCCCCCCCCCCCTCTTTTGCTCTCCCCCCCCCCTCTTTTGTTCTCTCCCCCCCTCTTTTGTTCTCTCCCCCCCTCTTTGGCTCTCCCCCCCCTCTTTGGCTCTCCCCCCCCCTCTTTGGCTCTCCCCCCCCCCTCTTTGGCTCTGCCCCCCCCCCTCTTTGGCTCTGCCCCCCCCCCCTCTTTGGCTCTCTCTCCCCCCTCTTTGGCTCTCTCCCCTCTTTTGCTCTCCTCTTTGGCTCTCTTTCCTCTTTGTCTCTCTCCCCCCTCTTTGGCTCTCTCTCTCCCCTCTTTGGCTCCCCCCCCTTTGGCTCTCTCTCCCCCCTCTTTGGCTCTCTCGCCCCCCTCTTTGGCTCTCTCCTCTTTGGCTCTCTCTCTCCCCCCTCTTTGGCTCTCCCCTCCCCTTTGGCTCCCCCCCCTCTTTTGCTCTCCCCTCCCCTCTTTGGCTCTCTCCCCCCTCTTTGGCGCTCTCCCCCCCTCTTTGGCTCTCCCCCCCCTCTTTGGCTCTCCCCCCCCCCCTCTTTGGCTCTCCCCCCCCCCCTCTTTGGCTCTCCCCCCCCTCTTTGGCTCTCCCCCCCCCCCTCTTTGGCTCTCTCTCCCCCCTCTTTGGCTCTCTCTCCCCCCTCTTTGGCTCTCTCTCCCCCCTCTTTGGCTCTCCTCTTTGGCTCTCTTTGTCTCTCTCTCTCCCCCCTCTTTGGCTCTCTCTCCTTTTTGGCTCTTTTTCCTCTTTGGCTCTCTCTCTCCCCCCTCTTTGGCTCTCCCCCCCTTCTCTTTGGCTCTCTTCCCCCCCTTCTCTTTGGCTCTCTTCCCCCCCTTCTCTTTGGCTCTCTCCCCCCCCCCCCTTCTCTTTGGCTCTCTGCCCCCCCCCCCTTCTCTTTGGCTCTCTGCCCCCCCTTCTCTTTGGCTCTCTGCCCCCCCCCGCCTTCTCTTTGGCTCTCTGCCCCCCCCGCCTTCTCTTTGGCTCTCTGCCCCCCCCGCCTTCTCTTTGGCTCTCTGCCCCCCCCCGCCTTCTCTTTGGCTCTCTGCCCCCCCCGCCTTCTCTTTGGCTCTCTGCCCCCCCCTTCTCTTTGGCTCTCTGCCCCCCCCCCTTCTCTTTGGCTCTCTGCCCCCCCCCCTTCTCTTTGGCTCTCTGCCCCCCCCTTCTCTTTGGCTCTCTGCCCCCCCCTTTCTCTTTGGCTCTCTGCCCCCCCCTTTCTCTTTGGCTCTCTGCCCCCCCCCTTTCTCTTTGGCTCTCTGCCCCCCCTTCTCTTTGGCTCTCTGCCCCCCCCCTTCTCTTTGGATCTCTGCCCCCCCCTTCTCTTTGGATCTCTGCCCCCCCTTCTCTTTGGCTCTCTGCCCCCCCCTTCTCTTTGGCTCTCTGCCCCCCCCCCTTCTCTTTGGCTCTCTGCCCCCCCCTTCTCTTTGGCTCTCTGCCCCCCCCCCTTCTCTTTGGCTCTCTGCCCCCCCCCTTCTCTTTGGCTCTCTGCCCCCCCCCCTTCTCTTTGGCTCTCTGCCCCCCCCCTTCTCTTTGGCTCTCTGCCGCCCCCCCTTCTCTTTGGCTCTCTGCCGCCCCCCTTCTCTTTGGCTCTCTGCCGCCCCCCTTCTCTTTGGCTCTCTGCCGCCCCCCTTCTCTTTGGCTCTCTGCCGCCCCCCCTTCTCTTTGGCTCTCTGCCGCCCCCCCTTCTCTTTGGCTCTCTGCCGCCCCCCCTTCTCTTTGGCTCTCTGCCCCCCCCCTTCTCTTTGGCTCTCTGCCGCCCCCCCCCCCTCCTGCTCCCTCTCTGGCTCTGTCTTCGCGGGACCCCGCCCGGCCACGCCCCATCGCGGCAACACCCGCCCGGCCATGCCCCTCGCGACGCCCGGCCACGCCCCTCGCGACGCTCCCGTCGGCCACAAACAGCTGTGAGGTCTGGGGAGCGCGTTGCCGCTTCTCACGCAGCAGACCTCACAGCTGTTGAGTAGCTCGCGCTCCCTATCTCACAGCTGCTTGTATGCTGTGTACCTCGCGCTCCCAATCTGTCAGCTGTCAGCTATGCCGAGGTGCGCGAGAATAGAATCTAAGGCCAAGTGTTTGTCTGTACTGCGCATGACGGCTTCAGACAAACACTTGTCTTTTATAATATAGGATTACGATAAAAATAAAACTAATATTGCTGCCACATCATGTGACTGATTCTCTCCTAATGAGCAATTATGAATCTAGGTCACAATATAAGATTATACAGCAAATTTCATAGTTCTAACATAAGCGGTTTCAGAGAAAATAGACTCGTTATTTTCGCATAAACCAAGATGGCTGCCTGATCATAAGATATAGAGCTTCCATATTATGCACAATAGTGCTCACCATAGATGTCAATAAACATGGCAAAAATAAAGCATTTTTGTAAAACGGTTTTTGTTTTATTATTAATTTTAAAATATCGTTAAGCGTTTTTGAACAATTCAAAATGGCTGCCAAACCACATGACCTATCAACTTCTCTTGAACAAATCTGAATGTTAGTCGTAAGATAACTCTGTAAACAAAATTTAAAGTCTGTGCCATAAGCGGTTTCGGAGAAGAAGATTTTTGTAGTTTTTAAAAACAGCACATACGAAACAAAATGGCCGCCAAGCTATGCAATGTATGGCTTTCAAATTGCACATACTAATGCTCACTATAGACCTCTACAATTTGCAGAGGTTTCATGAAAATTTGCAAATGTTTTATTTCACGAAGGCGACTGCGCAATGCGAATTTTAACTGCAATATTGTCTTTAAGGGTTATGACTATGTGTAATCATGTGTCTATTACACTGTAATATTGTTAAATATTGTAAAACTAATGTATAAAGTGCAAAATTACGCTTTTAAATGGCGATAAAAAGGTTAATGTCTCACAGCAGCCATGTTGATTATGGAAAAATCGCAATTTTAACAAACTTGGTAGAGGACATTGCAAGGAGCATATGTGCAAAATTGCGCTTCATTGCACTAAGCGGTTTAAGAGAAGATGTTTAAAGATTTTCGCAAAATGCAAGATGGCTGCTACATCATGTGACCAAGGCACTTCTTTTGAGCTACAGCAAATCTAGTTCATAGCAGCACTGAGCACAGCAAGTTGCAAAGCTGTAACATAAGCAGTAACAGAGCTAAAGATTATTAAGCGTTTCTCGAAATTTCTCGCAAAAAACAAAATGGCTGCGTAACCTTATGACCTATGAGTTCAATATTGCATGAGATGTAGCAGAGCAATAGGCTGTACCAGCATACCTGATTTTAAGAGCTTTGCTTTAGCAGTTCAAAAGTTATGGGCAATAGAAAAAGTGGCGGAATAATAATAATAATAATAATAAAAAAAAAAATAATAATAATAATAATCCTGACAATAACAATAGGTTGTCCTGCAACTTCGTTGCATGGCCACCTAAAAAAAAAGGTGGGGGTGCTCAGGAAGGGTAACAGAAAGCACTATCCAAGTTTCTGAAAATCAAAGAGGAAAAAAGCGAAGGCAACCTCAATTGTACAATAACACAGAATGGATCCATATGGAATGTGTGTTCAGTTTCCTAAGTGGTCTTTGGTTGATTTGATATCAACTAAATTCTCAGTTCTGGAGGCCATTTCTTCAGAAGAATATAAAACTGGAATCTTTTCAAAGGAGGGCTACTAAATTTACACATGGTCTAAAAAAAAACCATAAAAAAAAAACAGTAATGGCGAAATGTCTTAGCCGGTATATCCAGAATTATCTGTTCTTAGTAGAAGGGTTGCTTATAGGTTTTCTGATCTTATACTTCAATAACCTCATGGTTTCCTTTTTTTCTGAATATCTGAATCATGAAATAGAATCGGAAAGAAGAAGTTGTCTGCAGTTCATCTGAGAAAAGGGTATGAGTCTAAAATCTTGGAAGCCAGGTTTAATTTGCAACCATGTTTATGTTTTTTCATCCTGTAATATTCAATTATTCTTGCTTAATTTGTGCCAGAAACCTTTGCACTACAGTCTTGTGGCTTATCTTTGCGGTTTTACACCTTTTTACACCAATAAACTTTATGAGTCTCCTCATTATTGATGGTTCTTTTAAGTTATAATGCACTTACTCTTCCTGAATCCTATACTGTACATGACCTTATCTTTGACATTGTTTTACCTTTGGAATCTGCTCCTGCGTTGATGCCACTTCAGACTACTATCACTGTATGACTTCTATATGACCTGTATTCTGTCCCCTTAGACATTAGTTCAGGCTGTTACCAGTATGACTTCTACATTGCTTGACTAAGTTTATGGACAGACAGATTGGACAGAATCTGGCAATTGCCCTGTTTTTGCAACCAAATGTTTTTCCAGTGGTTCTCTTGGGTTATGTTAACATCCATACTTTAGCACCCGAGTCACTATTGGATTGATATTTTCTACAGTGACCCGAATATCAGTTGAAACTCTGTACTCCGCAAATTGAGTTAAGGCTTTTCCTTAGAGTCATCTTGTTGAAAATGGATTTCACTTTAACATGTTAACTGCCATAATGTAAACATCAAAAGCTCTGCATAAATAGTAAGGTTCTTATGCCACTTTACAGATCATTAGTTAGGCCTAATCTTGAGTATTGCATGCAGTTCTGGATTCCATATCTCCAGAAGGATATAAACAAACTTGAATCTGTGCAAAGGAAGGTACTAAAATGGTACATAGTCTAACAAAATAAAAAAAAAAACTTATCAGGAGAGGCTCAATGACCTAAATATGTATAGCTTAGAGGAGAAGGAAAAGAGGTGATATTATATTAACTTTCAAGTATATGAAGGGGTTACTAAAGTTAAAGGGACAGTAAACCTTAAAAATAATGTTATATAATTCTGCACATAGTGCAGAATTATATAACATTATTTAGGTGCTATAGCCATAAACTCATTTTTTACCTTTTAATTTGCTAAAAATATGGCGCTTTTACAGACCCGCTCTCTGCTCTCTGCTGAACGGGTCTGTTATTTTTAGTCAGCGCATTGGGCCAGCTGTATAGTCACAGCCCGGCCCGACCGCGCCATAAGAACTAAGTGCAGCTTGCTCCCGTCACAGGAGCGAGCTGCACTTAGTGCTATGGCGCGGTCGGGCCGGGCTGTGACTATACAGCTGGCCCGATGCGCTGACTAAAAATAACAGACCCGCTCAGCAGAGAGCGGGTCTGTAAAAGCGCCATATTTTTAGCAAATTAAAAGGTAAAAAAGGCGTTTATGGCTAGAGCACCTAAATAATGTTATATAATTCTGCACTATGTGCAGAATTATATAACATTATTTTTAAGGTTTACTGTCCCTTTAAGGCTGAGAGTATTTTTCCTAAAAATAATATTTCAAGAATAAGGGGTTATGATCTCAAGCTGAAAGGTAGTAGATTCAAGAGTCGTTTGTGGATACAATTCTTTACAGAAAGGGTGATTGATTCATGGAATAAACTTCCACAAGGAGGTGGTAATGACAAACACTGTGAAGGACTTTAAGAATGCCTGGGGTAAGTATAAGGCTGTCCTACAATTTACATAGGTGTATACTTTTTAGGAAATATTGGGCAGACTTACTGGGCCTATGATTCTTATCTATGTTTCTGTGCCACATTTATGCAGTCATTGCAACATGCTATTTTTACAATGTTTCTATAAACTCCAGAATCATCATTATACAAAGGTCATCACAAACTAGTAATAACACCTGAGCAACTGTCGTAGGAGGTGATTTTCTAGCAAAGAATATTATTCCCGATACATAGCTCTTGCAGTGCTTGAGAAAAATGGAACCCATCAGTAAAACAGGTCTGAACTAAAAAACACACTCTTGACATGTAAAAGACTTCAATTGTTTTAAAGGATAATATATTAGCCCTCTAAAATGCTGGGAGAGGAACTGGTTTATATTGCAATCTGTGCAAAGTACATGGAAGTGCTTCAAGACTTACTGCAAAATAAAAAGAGAGAGACCCCTTTGTGCTTAGTGACTGAAGGCAGCATTTATACCAGAGGTCACCTTAATGCACTAGTTGCTGTGTGAGACCCTACTTGGGTAGTCAATCTATGCAGGTAGACCCAATAGTAAGGCTTAAATGAAGGGACTAATACATGCAATGATATCTGTATACAACCAAGATGGTGTCCTCCACCAAGCCACCAGGAAAAGAGGGGATGAAACCTGGAACCACTAGACTCAAAATATGCCCTACTGGAAACATTATCATGACTAGTATTATTTATTTGCAAAGCACCACCAAATGTTGCAGAACTACGCACATTACACCACCAGGCACACAATGAGAAGAAGTACTACCAGGTACCAAAAACATTGCTTATAACAAAAGTGCCAGTCAAAAAACTGAAGGAGGTCAAAGTATTTCTGGAGGAAGAGGCCAACACACCTTTTATGCACCAGCTGACCTGCCATGGAAATAACTAGGAATGGAGAGCCTGCTAAGCGGAGTAACTTTTACACAGAAGGAATCTCGTGGCCCCTCTTGCGGAGCTAAGCTCATTTTGGATGAGTATTAGCTAGGGAGAGAATATTTGTCTCATACAAATATATTATATGTATATCTAAAGCAGTTAAATTTCACAGAAGCTCATTTGTCATAAATAAGTATACTATGGTTGCTGAGAAGTGGTACTTGTTTGTCTGCTTTTTAAGGAAGGAACCTTCTGGCATTCTAGATCTTCTATATTTAGTATATTGCTTCATGACGACAAAAAAAAAAAAAAAGGAGAAGAAAACTTGGTGCTGTAAATTACAATCAGCTTATTTCAATTAAAGCTTATACTGCCCATATCATTTGAAACCAACATTTGCATTTTTGAGCTCAAAAAATAATTTTCATAGTTATAGTGAAAGTGCTTACAAAAGTATTGTTAGGTTATTAAACAATGTGTGCTGCATTTTTGCATTGTTAGAAAAAAAACAAAGTAATGTCCCTAAAGTCATGATAGGTTAAAGAGACACAAAACCCAAAATGTTTATTTCTTGGTTCTGATAGAGCATACATATTTAAACCACTTTTCAATTGACTTATTTTATCACATTTGCATCATTCACTTCGCATTGTTGTATATTTGGAATCTTTGTATATTTCAAGAAAGAGGCAAAGCACACTACTGGGAGGTAGCTGAACAGGCAGCTGATTGGTGAGCTAATCACAAGAGGTATGTAAGTACTGCTACAAAACACAAGCTAGCTCCCAGTAGAGCTAAGCTGCTACTGGGCCTACTGAGGTATTCTTTAAAATAAAGGGTACAAAAAGAACAAAGGCAATGTGATGATAGAAGCAACCTGGATAGTTGTTTAAAGTTGCATGATAGGAGTCATGAAAGCAATTTTGAATGTACTGCCCCTTTAAGTCACATTTAAACATTTTCAAAAGCAATAACACCCTTGTCATAATCAAAACCTAAACCAGTGACATTTAAAGTACAACAGAACAAACAAACCATACACTAATGCACCATATTTCAGCACAATTAGCTGTTTTAGAACTAATTTTGCCTGCTATTTATAGGCTCACTAAAATGACCGCTATAACTTATTGAGAGCTGATCCTCTGCTGCCGCCCAGTGTTAAAAGAAACGCACTGTCACAACTGTGCTGAAATCAGATTATGAATTTTAGTTGCAAGTAATATTGAAAAAAAGGGTACATAACTACCAAACCCCTATATTTTTGTTCTTTCAATTTTAAGAAAGCTGTAGATTATTTGGAGCCAAAAGATGGAACATGCTGGTGTATTTATGGGTTTTAAATATCTCTGAAGTTTTCCAATAATATGGTGACCAGATTTCACAGACCCCAATTCAGGACACATCAGACCCAAATTTGGGACACTTCATAAATGTTTAGGTGTTAAAAAAACATAAATAAAAAAAACGACCTGTTCAACGTTTTTAATTTATACAGGCATGTGAAAATAGTTTAACTACAATGGACTAGATTACAAGTGGAGTGCTACTGATAGCACAGGGTGCGTTATAAATATTGCGGGACCACATTCCTTATACTTTCTTTCAATGGATAGCATGGCTGCCCTAAACTTTGCCTGTATTATAAAATGTAAACAGCACAAATCTTTTTTTTAGCTTGACTTGAGAACTAAAATAAAGTGTTAGGGCCACAATGAAAGTATCTATCTATCTACACATTAACATTAAAATTAATATTAAAGACGGATATATATATATATATATATACACAGGTATACCTCACTTTACAGCGCTTCACTTTACAGCGATTCGCTAATACAGCGCTCTGTGGAGCTGAGGTTCAGCCTCCAAGGATTTTGAAACAGTGCTGTAATCATTGTGAGATTGCAAGAAAAGTGACTGGCACCATTTTGTTATGCTTAGTTCACTCTGTTTACAGCATTACAGTGCAATCTGTGTCTCAGTGCTATAGTCTGGCAAATTTTACTACAGTAATTGTCACTATTTTACAGGTACAGTATTTATTGAATACTAATTGAATACTGTGCTCTGCTAGTTTTAAACTAAACGTAGCACTAATGCACACCTAATATATGTTAGTTCAAACATTTTTTAAAGTCTTTAAACGCACTGGCAAGTGAATTAAAAGCTAAAACTGCCTTGTTTCACTTTAAGGCGGTTTTCACTTTAAAGCGGGGCTACATTTTATTTACAAATGACCAGTGAGTGCTGCCTTTTTTGCATAGTACATACTGTTTTGACATTGCACCCTGGTATTTGCTACTAAATATATGGTGTGCATTCCTACGCAGGACTTTGCTTTATATATACACATATATACATATTACACAATATCTGTTTGCTTAGTGAGCTATCTGTATGTAGGGTGTGGAGTCTGTTGGTCTCCTGGTGCACTATTCTCATTTTTTTTATTTTTTCTGTCAGATTAGCACACTTTGGCCTTGTAAGTTTTTAAAAGCTACTCTTGGAGGGGATATGTTTATTTCCCTTATTTTAAGAGCTCCTTTTTGAGGTTATAACTATATTACTATATAACTGTGTTTATATATATATATATATATATATATATATATATATATATATAAATATATAATCCCATAGATGAGCACTCTCGCTTCCAGGTCAGCCTGCCAGGGTGCTAGTGAATAATGAATAAAAGTAACAAGGACTTGCACTCACTGGTCTTTCCTTCAGGAACACACATTTATTGTAACGTTTCGGAGACAGATTATCCCCTTCCTCAGACAAAGGGTAATGGCAACACATGCAATTTAAAGTGCAAACAGAGTGATAACCCCTCCCCCAATTAAGACAAAAAATAAAAATCGCCAAAATGTAGTAATAGCAACCACCTAAACAAAGTGGCAGTATTGATATTAGTGGCAAATCAATCTGAACTGTTAAAAGACATTCATAGAGCTATTTAGTGGTTGTGAAATTAGGTGAAAAAACACTATGGCCTAGATTTGGAGTTTGGCGGTAGCCGTGAAAACCAGCGTTAGAGGCTCCTAACGCTGGTTTTAGGCTACCGCCGGTATTTGGAGTCAGTCAAAAAAGGGTCTAACGCTCACTTTTCAGCCGCGACTTTTCCATACCGCAGATCCCCTTACGTCAATTGCGTATCCTATCTTTTCAATGGGATCTTCCTAACTCAGGTATTTAGAGTCGTGGCTGAAGTGAGCGTTCGAATTCTAACGACAAAACTCCAGCCGCAGAAAAAAGTCAGTAGTTAAGAGCTTTTTGGGCTAACGCCGGTTCATAAAGCTCCTAACTACTGTGCTCTAAAGTACACTAACACCCATAAACTACCTATGTACCCCTAAACCGAGGTCCCCCCACATCGCCGCCACTCGATTTAATTTTTTTAACCCCTAATCTGCCGACCGCCACCTACGTTATCCTTATGCACCCCTAATCTGCTAACACCGCCGACCCCTATATTATATTTATTAACCCCTAACCTGCCCCCCTCAACGTCGCCGCCAGCTACCTACACTTATTAACCCCTAATCTGCCGTCCGCACGCCGCCAGCTACATTATAGCTATGTACCCCTAATCTGCTGCCCCTAACACCGCCGACCCCTATATTATATTTATTAACCCCTAACCTGCCCCCCTCAACGTCGCCGCCAGCTACCTTATTAACCCCTAAACTGCTGAGCGGATCTCACCGCTACTATAATAAAATTAACCCCTAATCCGCCTCACTCCCGCCTCAATAACCCTATAATAAATAGTATTAACCCCTAATCTGCCCTCCCTAACATCGCCGACACCTAACTTTAATTATTAACCCCTAATCTGCCGACCGAATCTCGCCGCTATTCTAATAAATGGATTAACCCCTAAAGCTAAGTCTAACCCTAACACTAACACCCCCCTAAATTAAATATAATTTAAATCTAACGAAATAAATTAACTCTTATTAAATAAATTATTCCTATTTAAAGCTAAATACTTACCTGTAAAATAAATCCTAATATAGCTACAATATAAATTATAATTATATTATAGCTATTTTAGGATTAATATTTATTTTACAGGTAACTTTGTATTTATTTTAACCAGGTACAATAGCTATTAAATAGTTAAGAACTATTTAATAGCTAAAATAGTTAAAATAATTACAAAATTACCTGTAAAATAAATACTAACCTAAGTTACAATTAAACCTAACACTACACTATCAATAAATTAATTAAATACAATACCTACAAATAACTACAATTAAATAAACTAACTAAAGTACAAAAAATAAAAAAGAACTAAGTTACAAAAAATAAAAAAATATTTACAAACATAAGAAAAATATTACAACAATTTTAAACTAATTACACCTACTCTAAGCCCCATAATCAAATAAAGCCCCCCAAAATAAAAAATGCCCTACCCTATTCTAAATTACTAAAGTTCAAAGCTCTTTTATCTTACCAGCCCTGAACAGGGCCCTTTGCGGGGCATGCCCAAAAGAATTCAGCTCTTTTGCCTGTAAAAAAAAAACATACAATAACCCCCCCAACATTACAACCCACCACCCACATACCCCTAATCTAACCCAAACCCCCCTTAAATAAACCTAACACTAAGCCCCTGAAGATCTTCCTACCTTGTCTTCACCAATCCAGGTATGACCGTCCGTTCCAGGCTCTGATATCTTCATCTAAGCCCAAGCGGGGGCTAGACATCCATCATCCGACGGCTGAAGAAGTCCAGAAGAGGCTCCAAAGTCTTCATCCTATCCGGGAAGAAGAGTAGATCCGGACCGGCAACCATCTTCTTCCAAGCGGCATCTTCTATCTTCATCCGATGAGGACCGGCTCCATCTTGGAGACCTCCACCGCAGACCCATCTTCTTCCGACGACGACTTCCCGACGAATGACAGTTCCTTTAAGGGACGTCATCCAAGATGGCGTCCCTCGAATTCCGATTGGCTGATAGGATTCTATCAGCCAATCGGAATTAAGGTAGGAAAATTCTGATTGGCTGATGGAATCAGCCAATCAGAATCAAGTTCAATCCGATTGGCTGATCCGATCAGCCAATCAGATTGAGCTTGCATTCTATTGGCTATTCCGATCAGCCAATAGAATGCAAGCTCAATCTGATTGGCTGATTGAATCAGCCAATCGGATTGAACTTGATTCTGATTGGCTGATTCCATCAGCCAATCAGAATATTCCTACCTTAATTCCGATTGGCTGATAGAATCCTATCAGCCAATCGGTCATTTAAAGGAACCGTCATTCGGCGAGTAGGCGTCGGGAGAAGAGGATGTTCCGCGTCGGATGGAAGATGATGGCTCCTGAAGAAAGAAGATTGAAGATGCCGTTGATAGAAGACTTCAGCCGGATCATGGACCTCTTCAGCTCCCGCTTGGATGAAGACTTCAGCCGGATCATGGACCTCTTCAGCTCCCGCTTGGATGATGACTTCAGCCGGATCATGGACCTCTTCAGCCCCCCGCTTGGGCTTGGATCAGGACATCGGAGGAGCTCTTCTAGATCGATCGGTGAACCTGGTATGGTGAAGATAAGGTAGGAAGATCTTCAGGGGCTTAGTGTTAGGTTTATTTAAGGGGGGTTTGGGTTAGATTAGGGGTATGTGGGTGGTGGGTTGTAATGTTGGGGGGGGGTATTGTATGTTTTTTTTTTACAGGCAAAAGAGCTGAACTTCTTGGGGCATGCCCCGCAAAGGGCCCTGTTCAGGGCTGGTAAGGTAAAAGAGCTTTAAACTTTTGTAATTTAGAATAGGGTAGGGCATTTTTTTTATTTTGGGGGGCTTTGTTATTTTATTAGGGGGCTTAGAGTAGGTGTAATTAGTTTAAAATTGTTGTAATATTTTTCTAATGTTTGTAAATATTTTTTTATTTTTTTGTAACTTAGTTCTTTTTTATTTTTTGTACTTTAGTTAGTTTATTTCATTGTATTTATTTGTAGGAATTGTTTTTAATTTATTTATTGATAGTGTAGTGTTAGGTTTAATTGTAGATAATTATAGGTATTTTATTTAATTTATTTATTGATAGTGTAGTGTTAGGTTTAATTGTAACTTAGATTAGGATTTATTTTACAGGTAAATTTGTAATTATTTTAACTATTTTAGCTATTAAATAGTTCTTAACTATTTAATAGCTATTGTACCTGGTTAAAATAAATACAAAGTTACCTGTAAAATAAATATTAATCCTAAAATAGCTATAATATAATTATAATTTATATTGTAGCTATATTAGGATTTATTTTACAGGTAAGTATTTAGCTTTAAATAGGAATAATTTATTTAATAAGAGTTAATTAATTTCGTTAGATTAAAATTATATTTAATTTAGGGGGGTGTTAGTGTTAGGGTTAGACTTAGCTTTAGCGGTTAATACATTTATTAGAATAGCGGTGAGCTCCAGTCGGCAGATTAGGGGTTAATAATTGAAGTTAGGTGTCGGCGATGTTAGGGAGGGCAGATTAGGGGTTAATACTATTTATTATAGGGTTAGTGAGGCGGATTAGGGGTTAATAACTTTATTATAGTAGCGGTGCGGTCCCCTCGGCAGATTAGGGGTTAATAAGTGTAGGCAGGTGGAGGCGACGTTGTGGGGGGCAGATTAGGGGTTAATAAATATAATATAGGGGTCGGCGGTGTTAGGGGCAGCAGATTAGGGGTACATAGGGATAATGTAAGTAGCGGCGGTTTACGGAGCGGCAGATTAGGGGTTGTTAATAATAATATGCAGGGGTCAGCGATAGCGGGGGTGGCAGATTAGGGGTTAATAAGTGTAAGGTTAGGGGTGTTTAGACTCGGGGTACATGTTAGGGTGTTAGGTGCAGACGTAGGAAGTGTTTCCCCATAGGAAACAATGGGGCTGCGTTAGGAGCTGAACGCAGCTTTTTTGCAGGTGTTAGGTTTTTTTTCAGCTCAAACAGCCCCATTGTTTCCTATGGGGGAATCGTGCACGAGCACGTTTTTGAGGCTGGCCGCGTCCGTAAGCAACTCTGGTATCGAGAGTTGCAGTGGCGTTAAATATGCTCTACGCTCCTTTTTTGGAGCCTAACGCAGCCATTCTGTGGACTCTCAATACCAGAGTTATTTTAAAGGTGCGGCCAGAAAAAAAGCCAGCGTTAGCTACGCGGGTCGTTACCGACAAAACTCTAAATCTAGCCGTATATTACTAAAATGTTAAAAACTAAAATAATCCAAAATTATAGGGAATCATCATTGTTCATTAAACATCATATTCTGAGCTTAATATTATGAAACAGTGTGGAAAGGCCTCAAAGTTACACACATGTCAATATTTAAATGGTTAAGACCCGATGCAAACACATCACTGCATCAACCCATTAACGGTTTATAACAATGCCAATATAATTTTTATAGTCTTGTAGCGTATAGTGAGATTTAGGTGGCTTCCTACCTGACAATTAAAACATCTTGCCATCTAAAAAACCGCCAAGCAAGCTCTATTTCAGAGCGTAGGGTATACACACAGCCACAAGTCATAGCGACGACCACACCGAATACCGGAAGTGAGGGGGAGGAGCGTGGAAGAGACGTCATGGCACCTCTGTTGCCTAGACAACCAGTGTCAACAAAGCGCATAACCAGCGCAATAGAGAGATTACGGAGTCCTAGCACCCAACCTTGGTTAATAAAATGGGCATGTAACCCGGATACTGGAGCCCTACACCCAAGTAATACATAGAAATAAAGTACATGAATATAAACTATGGACAAATCAAAACTGCTGTCTCGATCATTCTGAAAAACAGTGTCATCACCTATTCAATAGTGACGCTGATAATGGGTACGTGTCCAAAATATATAACATGAAAAGTGAAGTGAATCTAAAACGTAAATCGCATAATGTAATATCCTCATAAACAATATAATAGCACAGTCATGTGAAATAAAGAATACAAAAAATAATAAAATAAAAATAGTGGCTACAAGTCTATATTCTCTCTAATCATGCATAGAGACATATCTCCTCATGTTGTGGTAAACTTAATCATGGAAATATATAGTGAGAATAAATAAATATTTCCTAAACTTATAACATTATGAAAATGGAGCACGTGAAATATCGTAACAACTTAACAGCAGAAGAAAAACAAGCTCTGATTTCCCTGTCATCCGATCCATAAATTGTGATTAGAACGGCTGACAAGGGAGGAGCAGTCGTGGTTCCTGACTATTCCTATTACCAGAGTGAAATACTACAACAATTGAGTGACCTGCATACTTATCTGTCACTGAAACACGATCCAACAGCTGAATTTGAAGTAATTATTAAAGAAACAGTGACAAAGGGCTTCACAGCTGGTTGGATAGATGAGAACATCAAGAAATATCTGTTAGTGGATTTTCCCTCATGCCCAATCCTCTATACATTACCCAAAATTCACAAGGATATGATGACACCACCTGGGAGACCAATAGTCTCTGCACGGAATTCCATTACATCCAGACTAGCAGTGTTTGTGGACCACTTTCTTCAGCCACTAGTTAAGAACATGCGGTCCTATCTCCGGGACTCATCTCATCTAATACTTGATCTAACAGAGGTAGAAGTGGAGGATTCCTGGATTTTGGCTACAGCCGATGTTAATAGCCTCTATACAATTATTCCCCACAAGAGTGGCAAAACGTGCGTTTCAGAGGCACTGGATTGCTATCCTTATGTTGGCCCTCCCAGAGAATTCTTCATAGAGTTGTTGGACCTAAGCTTGCGCCTCAACTACTTCAGATTTGAGAATTCATTCCATCAACAAATAGCAGGAACTGCTATAGGCTCAAATGTGGCCCCATCCCTGGCCAACATATTTATGGATAAGTATGAAACATCGGTCATGGGCATTTATGATAAATCTGAAGTGAAGTTTTACCGCCGTTATATAGACGACCTTTTCATTATTTGGAGCGGTACTGCTGAGGCTCTACAGAGTTGGTTTGACTAGCTAAACATACTTGACAACCCAGTGAAGTTTAAACTCAATATCCAAGAAACATCAATCGAATTCCTTGACTTAAGTATTTTTAAAAAAAGGCCAACAGCATCTGGGGACTTCTTTGGTCTGTAAACCCACAGAACGGAACTCATTGCTCCATGCGAGTAGCAGTCATCCCACTAGTCTCCTAAGGGCAATTCCGAAAGCTCAACTATTGAGGGTGACAAGGAACAACAGTGAACCTGAAATCATACTGACACAACTAACAGCGATGGGTGAGAAATTTAAACAGAGGGGCTATAACACTCACCTAATTGACCAGAACATGCGTGAGGTTATCAACTCAGAACCTGTGGGCCATATGACAAAAGGAAGTGACATGAAAAGATTAACTTTCACTACAGCCTACAGTCCGACTATGAGTAAGATAGGCGCAAGTCTTAACCAACACTGGCACATTATCAAGAGTGATCCTTCCCTCCCATTTGATGAGTGGGACCACCCCAGAGTGGGCTACAAGCGGAATAAGAATTTAAAGGATGCTTTAATGATCACAGATCTGGCCCACTGCTATACCTCATCTAATTGGTTACAGCGAAATAAGAAGAATGGCTGCTATAGGTGTACGGGCTGTACGACCTGAGGTTCCATGCTATCTGGCACAACATTTGCCCATCCCCACACCAATAGGAGGTTCAAGATTAGATATTTCATCACGTGTACTCTAACACACGTGGTATATTTTCTTAACTGTTGCTGCGGGCGTTTTTATGTCGAAAAAACGACTGGCGATGCTAGGACAAGATTTGCAAATCATAGGTCAGCTATTAGGATAGCCCTGAAGAATAAGACAAGTGACCAACCAGAGGCTAGACACTTTTTAGAAGCTGGCCATACAGTTTGCGTTTCATCCTAATTGACCACATACCTCCACTAAGACGTGGAGGTGACTGCAACAAGATTCTTCTCCAAACTGAATCAAGGTAGATCCACCTTTTGAATACAACGCAACCCAATGGACTTAACACTGTGGTGGACTGTCACTCCTTTTTGTAAACCCTGTGTCTTCCTACACCATATGTGATGCCTGTTACTTTAATGGGAGCCATTACTCATTTGCTCTGTGTATATGAGAGTCCTGATCTATTTCTAAACTCCCATTATTTTAAGGACAAGAGCGCGAGTGCGCCTGTATGGCCATACTATGTCCTCCCCTGCCCTATGTAAATATTTTTATATTTTTGTATCTGTTCAATATTTCTGCATCTGTTTAGATGATTTATGCGTATGTCATGCTTTATGTATAGACCTGGTGCAGCCTATCATAAGTATCACCCTACTTTGACGGCTGCTATTCAACTTTAAATATTTGCTTCTATTAATTCATGTTTATAAGCACAATCAGTAACCGATTCTCTATAACTGGGAGTATGAGGTTGATTTTGTCGCTTGTTTATCTATAGGTTATTAAATATTTATTTATTCTCACTATATATTTCCATGATTAAGTTTACCACAACATGAGGAGATATGTCTCCATGCATGATTAGAGAGAATATAGGCTTGTAGCCACTATTTTTATTTTATTATTTTTTGTATTCTTTATTTCACATGACTGTGCTATTATATTGTTTATGAGGATATTACATGATACGATTTATGTTTAGAGTCCCTTCACTTTTCATGTTTTATATTTTGGACACATTGTACTCATTATCAGCGTCACTATTGAATAGGTGATGACACTGTTTTCAGAATGATCGAGACAGCAGTTTTGATTTGTCCATAGTTTATATTCATGTACTTTATTTCTATGTATTACTTGGGTGTAGGGCTCCTGTCTCCGGGTTACATGCCCATTTTATTAACCAAGGTTGGGTGCTAGGACTCCGTAATCTCTCTATTGCGCTGGTTATGTGCTTTGTTGACACTGGTTGTCTAGGCAACATAGGTCCCGTGACGTCTCTTCCACGCTCCTCCCCCTCACTTCCGGTATTCGGCGTGGTCGTCGCCATGGCTTGTGGCTGTGTGTGTGTATACCCTATGCTCTGAAATAGAGCTTGCTTGGCGGTTTTTTTAGACAGCAAGATGTTTTAATGGTCAGGTAGGAAGCAACCTCAATGGCACTATACGCTACAAGACTATAAAAAACATAATTTATGTAAGAACTTACCTGATAAATTCATTTCTTTCATATTAGCAAGAGTCCATGAGCTAGTGACGTATGGGATATAAATTCCTACCAGGAGGGGCAAAGTTTCCCAAACCTCAAAATGCCTATAAATACACCCCTCACCCCACCCACAATAGCCAAGAAGTGGGGTGATGAGAAAAAAGTGCGAAAGCATAAAAAATAAGGAATTGGAATAATTGTGCTTTATGCAAAAAAATCATAACCACCACAAAAAAGGGTGGGCCTCATGGACTCTTGCTAATATGAAAGAAATGAATTTATCAGGTAAGTTCTTACATAAATTATGTTTTCTTTCATGTAATTAGCAAGAGTCCATGAGCTAGTGACGTATGGGATAATGACTACCCAAGATGTGGATCTTTCCACGCAAGAGTCACTAGAGAGGGAGGGATAAAATAAAGACAGCCAATTCCGATGAAAAATAATCCCCACCCAAAATAAAGATTAAATGAAAAAAACTGAAATTATAAGCAGAAGATTCAAACTGAAACAGCTGCCTGAAGTACTTTTCTACCAAAAACAGCTTCAGAAGAAGAAAACACATCAAAATGGTAGAATTTAGTAAAAGTATGCAAAGAAGACCAAGTTGCTGCTTTGCAAATCTGATCAACCGAAGCATCATTCCTAAACGCCCAGGAAGTAGAAACTGACCTAGTAGAATGAGCTGAAATCCTTTGAGGCGGAGTTTTACCCGACTCGACATAAGCATGATGAATTAAAGATTTCAACCAAGATGCCAAAGAAATGGCAGAGGCCTTCTGACCTTTCCTAGAACCGGAAAAGATAAATAGACTAGAAGTGTTTCGGAAATTCTTAGTAGCTTCAACATAATATTTCAAAGCTCTAACTACATCCAAAGAATGCAATGATCTCTCCTTAGATTTCTTAGGATTAGGACACAATGAAGGAACCACAATTTCTCTACTAATGTTGTTAGAATTCACAACCTTAGGTAAAAATTTAAAAGAAGTTCGCAACACCGCCTTATCCTGATGAAAAATCAGAAAAGGAGACTCACAAGAAAGAGCAGATAATTCAGAAACTCGTCTGGCAGAAGAGATGGCCAAAAGGAACAAAACTTTCCAAGAAAGTCATTTGATGTCCAATGAATACATAGGTTCAAACGGAGGAGCTTGAAGAGCCCCCAGAACCAAATTCAAACTCCAAGGAGGAGAAATTGACTTAATGACAGGTTTTATACGAACCAAAGCTTGTACAAAACAATAAATATCAGGAAGATTAGCAATCTTTCTGTGAAAAAGAACAGAAAGAGCAGAGATTTGTCCTTTCAAGGAACTTTCAGACAAACCTTTATCCAAACCATCCTGAAGAAACTGTAAAATTCTCGGAATTCTAAAAGAATGCCAGGAAAAATGATGAGAAAGACACCAAGAAATATAAGTCTTCCAGACTCTATAATATATCTCCCTAGATACAGATTTACGAGCCTGTAACATAGTATTAATCACAGAGTCAGAGAAACCTCTTTGACTAAGAATCAAGCGTTCAATCTCCATACCTTTAAATTTAAGGATTTGAGATCCTGATGGAAAAAAAGGACCTTGCGACAAAAGGTCTGGTCTTAACGGAAGAGTCCACGGTTGGCAAGAGGCCATCCGGACAAGATCCGCATACCAAAACCTGTGAGGCCATGCTGGAGCTACCAGCAGAACAAACTAGCATTCCTTCAGAATCTTGGAGATTACTCTTGGAAGAAGAACTAGAGGCGGAAAGATATAGGCAGGATGATACTTCCAAGAAAGTGACAATGCATCCACTGCTTCCGCTTGAGGATCCCTGGATCTGGACAGATACCTGGGAAGTTTCTTGTTTAGATGAGAGGCCATCAGATCTATTTCTGGAAGTCCCCACATTTGAACAATCTGAAGAAATACCTCTGGGTGAAGAGACCATTCGTCCGGATGTAACGTTTGGCGGCTGAGATAATCCGCTTCCCAATTGTCTATACCTGGGATATGAACCGCAGAAACTAGACAGTAGCTGGATTCCGCCTATAACAGAATTCGAGATACTTCCTTCATAGCCAGAGGACTGTGAGTCCCTCCTTGATGATTGATGTATGCCACAGTTGTGACATTGTCTGTCTGAAAACAAATGAACGATTCTCTCTTTAGAAGAGGCCATGACTGAAGAGCTCTGAAAATTGCACGGAGTTCCAAAATATTGATCGGTAATCTCACCTCCTGAGATTCCCAAACCCCTTGTGCTGTCAGAGACCCCCAAACAGCTCCCCAACCTGTCAGACTTGCATCTGTTGAAATTACAGTCCAGGTGGGAAGAACAAAAGAAGCCCCCTGAACTAAACAATGGTGATCTGTCCACCACATCAGAGAGTGTCGTACAATCGGTGTTAAAGATATTAATTGAGATATCTTTGTGTAATCCCTGCACCACTGGTTCAGCATACAGAGCTGAAGAGGTCGCATGTGAAAACGAGCAAAGGGGATCGCGTCCGATGCTGCAGTCATAAGACCTAGAATTTCCATGCATAAAGCTACCGAAGGGAATGATTGTGACTGAAGGTTTAGACAAGCTGATATCAATTTTAGACGTCTCTTGTCCGTTAGTGACAGAGTCATGGACACTGAATCTATCTGGAAACCTAAAAAGGTTACCCTTGTCTGAGGAATCAATGAACTTTTTGGTAAATTGATCCTCCAACCATGATCTTGAAGAAACAACACAAGTCGATTTGTATGAGATTCTGCTAAATGTGAAGACTGAGCAAGTACCAAGATATCGTCCAAATAAGGAAATACCACAATACCCTGTTCTCTGATTACAGACAGAAGGGCACCGAGAACCTTTGTAAAAATTCTTGGAGCTGTAGCTAGGCCAAACGGTAGAGCCACAAACTGGTAATGCTTGTCTAGGAAAGAGAATCTCAGAAACTGAAAGGGATCTGGATGAATCGGAATATGCAGATATGCATCCTGTAAATCTATTGTGGACATATAATGCTCTTGCTGAACAAAAGGCAGGATAGTCCTTATAGTTACCATCTTGAATGTTGGTATCCTTACATAACTATTCAATATTTTTAGATCCAGAACTGGTCTGAAGGAATTCTCCTTCTTTGGTACAATGAAGAGATTTGAATAAAACCCCAGCCCCTGTTCCAGAACTGGAACTGGCATAATTACTCCAGCCAACTCTAGATCTGAAACACATTTCAGAAATGCTTGAGCCTTCGTTAGGTTTACTGGGACACGGGAAAGAAAAAATCTCTTTGCAGGAGGCCTTATCTTGAAGCCAATTCTGTACCCTTCTGAAACAATGTTCTGAATCCAGAGATTGTGAACGGAATTGAACCAAATTTCTTTGAAAAAACGTAATCTGCCCCCTACCAGCTGAGCTGGAATGAGGGCCGCACCTTCATGTGGACTTGGGAGCTGGCTTTGGTTTTCTAAAAGGCTTGGATTTATTCCAGACTGGAGATGGTTTCCAAACTGATACCGCTCCTGAGGATGAAGGATCAGGCTTTTGTTCCTTGTTGTGACGAAAGGAACGAAAACGATTATTAGACCTAAATTTACCTTTAGATTTTTTATCCTGTGGTAAAAAAGTTCCTTTCCCTCCAGTAACAGTTGAGATAATAGAATCCAACTGAGAACCAAATAATTTATTACCCTGGAAAGAAAGGGAAAGCAGAGTATACTTAGAAGACATATCAGCATTCCAAGTTTTAAGCCATAAAGCTCTTCTAGCTAAGATAGCTAGAGACATATACCTGACATCAACTCTAATGATATCAAAGATGGCATCACAAATAAAATTATTAGCATGTTGTAGAAGAATAATAATGCTATGAGAATTATGATCTGTTACTTGTTGCGCTAAAGCTTCTAACCAAAAAGTTGAAGCTGCAGCAACATCCGCTAAAGATATAGCAGGTTTAAGAAGATTACCTGAACACAAGTAAGCTTTTCTTAGAAAGGATTCAATTTTCCTATCTAAAGGATCCTTAAAGGAAGTACCATCTGCCGTAGGAATAGTAGTACGCTTAGCAAGAGTAGAGACAGCCCCATCAACCTTAGGGATTTTGTCCCAAAATTCTAATCTGTCAGATGGCACAGGATATAATTGCTTAAAACGTTTAGAAGGAGTAAAAGAATTACCCAAAATATTCCATTCCCTGGAAATTACTTCAGAAATAGCACCAGGGACAGGAAATACTTCTGGAATAACTACAGGAGATTTAAAAACCTTATCTAAACGTTTAGATTTAGTATCAAGAGGACTAGAATCCTCAATTTCTAATGCAATTAGGACTTCTTTAAGTAAAGAATGAATAAATTCCATTTTAAATAAATATGAAGATTTATCAGCATCAACCTCTGAGACAGAATCCTCTGAATCAGAAGAACCAATATCAGTATCAGAATGATGATGTTCATTTAAAAATTCATCTGAAAAATGAGAAGTTTTAAAAGACTTTATACATTTACTAGAAGGAGGAATAACAGACATAGCCTTCTTAATGGATTTAGAAACAAAATCTCTTATGTTATCAGGAACACTCTGAATATTAGATGTTGACGGAACAGCAACAGGTAATGTAACAGTACTAAAGGAAATATTATCTGCATTAGCAAGTTTGTCATGACAAACAGTACAAACAACAGCTGGAGGAACAGATACCAAAAGTTTACAGCAGATACACTTATCTTTGGTAGCTCCAGCACCAGGCAGCGATTTTCCAGAAGTATCTTCTGACTCACCTTCAACGTGGGACATCTTGCAATATGTAATAGAAAAAACAACATATAAAGCAAAATTGATCAAATTCCTAAATGACAGTTTCCTTTATAGATAGTCTCCCACACTTCTTTCATTCTCCTTAAATGACAGCTGCAACCACTGATCAGCACATCCTTCCTTCTACTTAACCCTATAGAATAAATACCCTCTCTTCCTACATATAGCTATATATCACACATCAATAGTGTATATACTTTTCATTTTTTTTTTTATCTACACACCTCATACCACTAACATGAATCCAAATATATCCATACTGTTATTCATGATAACCCTTTTCTCACTCCAATTTGGTTCACATAATAACCGCCATAAGAACACACCTCAAACTGGAAAACAAATTATCATACATCATGGCCTGCTCTGTTGCTGTAACTTATCTGCTGAGTGCTGGTGGAGGGTTATAAAAAATAACCCTCCTACCCCCACCTCACAAAATTATAAAGTATCACATTCACTATATGGCCAATCAAAAATGATTTCCAAATTCCTATTCCTTATGTTACTTGCCCTTTCAAATGACGTAGAGTCTAACCCTGGTCCCCTAACAAATTCTATTCCTAGCCTTCCAGCTAAGAAAGGCCTCTCCTTTGTGCACTGTAATATCCGCAGCTTACTACCGAAAATTGATGCACTGCAAGCTTGGTGTTAACAATACAAACCCAAAATCATTGTGATCTCTGAATCGTGGCTAACCGCAAAAAACATAATTTATGTAAGAACTTACCTGATAAATTCATTTCTTTCATATTAACAAGAGTCCATGAGCTAGTGACGTATGGGATATACATTCCTACCAGGAGGGGCAAAGTTTCCCAAACCTTAAAATGCCTATAAATACACCCCTCACCACACCCACAAATCAGTTTAACGAATAGCCAAGAAGTGGGGTGATAAGAAAAAAAGTGCGAAGCATATAAAATAAGGAATTGGAATAATTGTGCTTTATACAAAAAAACCATAACCACCACAAAAAAGGGTGGGCCTCATGGACTCTTGTTAATATGAAAGAAATGAATTTATCAGGTAAGTTCTTACATAAATTATGTTTTCTTTCATGTAATTAACAAGAGTCCATGAGCTAGTGACGTATGGGATAATGACTACCCAAGATGTGGATCTTTCCACACAAGAGTCACTAGAGAGGGAGGGATAAAATAAAGACAGCCAATTCCTGCTGAAAATAATCCACACCCAAAATAAAGTTTAACAAAAAACATAAGCAGAAGATTCAAACTGAAACCGCTGCCTGAAGAACTTTTCTACCAAAAACTGCTTCAGAAGAAGAAAATACATCAAAATGGTAGAATTTAGTAAAAGTATGCAAAGAGGACCAAGTTGCTGCTTTGCAGATCTGGTCAACCGAAGCTTCATTCCTAAACGCCCAGGAAGTAGATACTGACCTAGTAGAATGAGCTGTAATTCTCTGAGGCGGAATTTTACCCGACTCAACATAGGCAAGATGAATTAAAGATTTCAACCAAGATGCCAAAGAAATGGCAGAAGCTTTCTGGCCTTTCCTAGAACCGGAAAAGATAACAAATAGACTAGAAGTCTTACAGAAAGATTTCGTAGCTTCAACATAATATTTCAAAGCTCTAACAACATCCAAAGAATGCAACGATGTCTCCTTAGAATTCTTAGGATTAGGACATAATGAAGGAACCACAATTTCTCTACTAATGTTGTTGGAATTCACAACTTTAGGTAAAAATTCAAAAGAAGTTCGCAACACCGCCTTATCCTGATGAAGAATCAGAAAAGGAGACTCACAAGAAAGAGCAGATAATTCAGAAACTCTTCTGGCAGAAGAGATGGCCAAAAGGAACAAAACTTTCCAAGAAAGTAATTTAATATCCAATGAATGCATAGGTTCAAATGGAGGAGCTTGAAGAGCCCCCAGAACCAAATTCAAACTCCAAGGAGGAGAAATTGACTTAATGACAGGCTTTATACGAACCAAAGCTTGTACAAAACAATGAATATCAGGAAGAATAGCAATCTTTCTGTGAAAAAGAACAGAAAGAGCAGAGATTTGACCTTTCAAGGAACTTGCGGACAAACCCTTATCTAAACCATCCTGAAGAAATTGTAATATTCTCGGTATTCTAAAAGAATGCCAAGAAAAATGATGAGAAAGACACCAAGAAATATAAGTCTTCCAGACTCTATAATATATCTCTCTGGATACAGATTTACGAGCCTGTAACATAGTATTAATCACAGAGTCAGAGAAACCTCTTTGACCAAGAATCAAGCGTTCAATCTCCATACCTTTAAATTTAAGGATTTCAGATTCTGATGGAAAAAAGGACCTTGAGACAAAAGGTCTGGTCTTAACGGAAGAGTCCACGGTTGGCAAGAGGCCATCCGGACAGGATCCGCATACCAAAAACTGTGAGGCCATGCCGGAGCTACCAGCAGAACAAACGAGCATTCCTTCAGAATCTTGGAGATTACTCTTGGAAGAAGAACTAGAGGCGGAAAGATATAGGCAGGATGATACTTCCAAGGAAGTGAAAATGCATCCACTGCCTCCGCCTGAGGATCCCGGGATCTGGACAGATACCTGGGAAGTTTCTTGTTTAGATGAGAAGCCATCAGATCTATTTCTGGAAGTTCCCACATTTGAACAATCTGAAGAAATACCTCTGGGTGAAGAGACCATTCGCCCGGATGCAACGTTTGGCGACTGAGATAATCCGCTTTCCAATTGTCCATACCTGGGATATAAACCGCAGAGATTAGACAGGAGCTGGATTCCGCCCAAACCAAAATTCGAGATACTTCTTTCATAGCCAGAGGACTGTGAGTCCCTCCTTGATGATTGATGTATGCCACAGTTGTGACATTGTCTTATCTGAAAACAATGAACAACTCTCTCTTCAGAAGAGGCCAAGACTGAAGAGCTCTGAAAATTGCACGGAGTTCCAAAATATTGATCAGAAATCTCACCTCCTGAGATTCCCAAACCCCTTGTGCCGTCAGATACCCCCACACAGCTCCCCAACCTGTAAGACTTGTATCTGTTGAGATTATAGTCCAGGTCGGAAGAACAAAGAAGCCCCCTGAACTAAACGATGGTGATCTGTCCACCATGTCAGAGAGTGTCGTAAAATCGGTTTAAAGATATTAATTGAGATATCTTTGAGTAATCCCTGCACCATTGGTTCAGCATACAGAGCTGAAGAGGTCGCATGTGAAAACGAGCAAAGGAGATCGCATCTGATGCGGCAGTCCTAAGACCCAACATTTCCATGCATAAGGCTACCAAAGGGAATGATTGTGACTGAAGGTTTTGACAAGCTGATATCAATGTTAAACTTCTCTTGTCTGACAAGGACAGAGTCATAGACACTGAATTTATCTAGAAACCTAAAAAGGTTACCCTTGTCTGAGGAATCAATGAACTGATTGGTAAATTGATCCTCCAACCATGAACTTGAAGAAACAACACAAGTCGATTCGTATGAGATTCTTCGAAAATGAGAAGACTGAGCAAGTACCAAGATATCGTCCAAATAAGGAAATACCAAAACCCTATTCTCTGATTACAGAAAGAAGGGCACCGAGAACCTTTGAAAAAAATTCTTGGAACTGAGGCTAGGCCAAACAGTAGAGCCACAAAACTGGTAATGCTTGTCTAAAAGGAGAATCTCAGACACTAAAAGTGATCTGGATGAATCGGAATATGCAGATACACATCCTGTAAATCTATTGTAGACATATAATGCCCTTGCTAAACAAAAGGCAGGATAGTCCTACAGTAACCATCTTGAATGTTGGTATCCTAACATAACGATTCAATAATGATAGATCCAGAACTGGTCTGAAGGAATTGACCTTCTTTGGTACAATGAAGAGATAAAATAAAACCCCAGCCCCTGTTCCAGAACTGGAACTGGCATAAATACTCCAGCCAACTCTAGATCTGAAACACATTTCAGAAATGCTGAGCCTTGCTGTGTCAACTGGGACACGGGAAAGAAAAGAATCTCTTAGCAGGAGGCCTTAACTTGAAGCCAATTCTGTACCTTTCTGAAACAATGTTTCTGAAACCAGAGATTAACGGAATTGATCCAAATTTCTTTGAAGAAAACGTAATCTGCCCCATACCAGCTGAGCTGGAATAAGGGCCGCACCTTCATAGATACTTAGGAGCTGGCTATAGGTTTCTATAAGGCTTGGATATATTCCAAACTGGAAATAGTTTCCAAACTGATACCGCTCCTGAGGATGAAGGATCAGGCTTTTGTTCCTTGTTGTGAGGAAAGGAACGAAATGATTATTTACCCTGGAAAGAAAGGGAAAGCAAAGTTGACTTAGAAGACATGTCAGCATTCCAAGTTTAATCCATAAAGCTTTTCTAGCTAAAATAGCTAGAGACATATACCTGACATCAACTCTAATGATATCAAAAGATGGTATCACCAATAAAATTATTAGCATGTTATAGAATAATAATAATGCTATAAAATTATGATCTGTTACTTGTTGCGCTAAAGCTTCTAACCAAAAAGTTGAAGCTGCAGCAACATCCGCTAAAAATATAGCAGGTCTAAGAAGATTACCTGAACATAAGTAAGCTTTTCTTAGAAAAGATTCAATTTTCCTATCTAAAGGATCCTTAAATGAAGTACTATCTGCCATAGGAATAGTAGTACATTAGCAGGAGTAGAGACAGCCCCATAACCTTAGGGATTTTTGTCCCAAAAAACTCTAATCTGTCAGATGGCACAGGATATAATTTGCTTAAACGTCTAGAAGGAGTAAATAAATTACCCAAATTATTCCATTCCCTGGAAATTACTTCAGAAATAGCATCAGGGAGATAAAACACTTCTGGAATAACTACAGGAGATTTAAAAACCTTATTTAAACGTTTACATTTAGTATCAAGAGGACCAGAATCCTCTATTTCTAATGCAAATAACACTTCTTTAAGTAAAGAACGAATAAATTCCATCTTGAACAAATACAAAGATTTATCAGCATCAACCTCTGAGACAGAAACCTCTGAACCAGAAGAACCATTATCAGTATCAGAATGATGATGTTCATTTAAAAATTCATCTGAAAAAAAAAGAGAAGTTTTAAAAGACTTTTATGTATACTAGAAGGAGAAATAACAGACATAGCCTTCTTAATGGATTTAAAAAATAAAATCTCTTATGTTATCAGGAACACTCTGAAAATTAGATGTTGACGGACAGCAACAGGTAATGTAACAGTACTAAAGGAAATTTTATCTGCATTAATAAGTTTGACATGACATGCAATACAAATAACAGCTGGAGAAAACAGATACCAAAAGTTTATAGCAGACTTAGCTTGGTAGCTCCAGCACTGTGCAGTGATTTTCCTGTAGTATCTTCTGACTCAGTTGCAACGTGGAACATCTTGCAATATGTAAAAGAAAAAAACAACATATAAAGCAAAATTGATCAAATTCCTTAAATGACAGTTTCAGGAATGGGAAAAAAATGCCAGTGAACAAGCTTCTAGCAACCAGAAGCAATAAATAATGAGACTTAAATAATGTGGAGACAAAAATGACGCCCATATTTTTTAGCGCCAAAAAAGACGCCCACATTATTTGGCGCCTAAATGCTTTTGGTGCCAAAAATGACGCCACATCCGGAACGCCGACATCTTTGACGCAAAATAACGTCAAAAAATGACGCAACTTCCGGCGACACGTATGACGCCGGAAACGGAAAAGAATTTTTGCGCCAAAAAAGTCCGCGCCAAGAATGACGCAATAAAATGAAGCATTTTCAGCCCCCGCGAGCCTAACAGCCCACAGGGAAAAAAGTCAAATTTTTGAGGTAAGAAAAAATATGATAATTCAATGCATAATCCCAAATATGAAACTGACTGTCTGGAAATAAGGAAAGTTGAACATTCTGAGTCAAGGCAAATAAATGTTTGAATACATATATTTAGAACTTTATAAATAAAGTGCCCAACCATAGCTTAGAGTGTCACAGAAAATAAGACTTACTTACCCCAGGACACTCATCTACATGTTTGTAGAAAGCCAAACCAGTACTGAAACGAGAATCAGTAGAGGAAATGGTAAATATAAGAGTATATCGTCGATCTGAAAAGGGAGGTAAGAGATGAATCTCTACGACCGATAACAGAGAACCTTATGAAATAGACCCCGTAGAAGGAGATCACTGCATTCAATAGGCAATACTCTCTTCACATCCCTCTGACATTCACTGCACGCTGAGAGGAAAACCGGGCTCCAACTTGCTGCGGAGCGCATATCAACGTAGAATCTAGCACAAACTTACTTCACCACCTCCCTTGGAGGCAAAGTTTGTAAAACTGATTTGTGGGTGTGGTGAGGGGTGTATTTATAGGCATTTTAAGGTTTGGGAAACTTTGCCCCTCCTGGTAGGAATGTATATCCCATACGTCACTAGCTCATGGACTCTTGTTAATTACATGAAAGAAATACCTGACTCTGCCATTGCAATACATGGATATTCATGCCATAGAAATGATAGAGCAAAGAGAGGAGGCGGCATTGTAATTTATGTTGACAATTCCACAAAGTTCACCCCCTTACAAAAATCTAGCTCTCCTGCCACCTTTGATTTCCTTTCTGGCAAAATTGAAATCCCATGCAGTAAATCAATAATTGTTGCAGGGATCTACCGCCCACCTAGCTCCCCTGTACATTCCCTTTCTGACATAGCACATCTCCTTAGTGAAACCATAGCTCAAAACCCAAAAAGTGAAATTTTGGTTTTTGGAGATTTTAATATTGATTGGCTGAATCTAAAAAACAATAGTTGTCGCTCACTGTTTAAATCTTTGCAGCTAACGCAATTAATCTCCTCCCCAACTCGCATAAACATCAAAAGCCATAATCACACCCTGCTTGACTGGATTCTCTCCACTTCTCCCAACCGAATACAGGAGGCAGGTGTTCTCCCTAACAATTTCAGTGACCACTGCCTAGTGTACTGCGTGCGCAAAATAAAGGCAACTAAATCCTCTCCCAAGGTTAAAATCACCAGGTCCTTCAAAAAATTTAATCTTCAATCATTTCTAAATGACATTAAGAACCTCCCCTGGCACAGATTAAACCTAATCCCAGATCTAGATTCCGCAGTAGAATTCTTCCAGTCTGAACTCCTACAAGTTTGGAATATGCATGCCCCGCTGCGTAAGGTGAGAGTAAAAGGAGCACACTTAAATTGGATCACAGCTGACCTCATTCAAATGTACCAGTTTCGGGATTCATTGTGGTCAAAGTTCAAGCATACAGGCTCTATGAACGATCACTGTGTATATAGACAATGGCGAAATATATGCACTAAACAAACAAAATTGGCCAAGGCCCAATATTTCTGTGAAAATCTGAACAATAACATATCAAACCCTAGAAAGTTTTGGAAACTCATAAACAACTTACAAAATCCACCAATCCACTCCCAACCCCGCACTGTCAATGTGGACAACCAAACCCTGCAACTCCCCTTAGAAGTAGCAAATGCCTTTAATAGTTATTTTGTCGGATGCTCCACCACCTTGATTGACAAACTAATAAATGACGCGCATCCTGAAACTACAAATGTGGATCAGGCACCACTAAATCAGCAAAGACCCAATATACAGAAGTTCAATTTTAGACCTGTACCCATCAATGTAATTAAGAAACACCTTAATAATCTAAAAATGAAAAACCAGTCTGGACCTGATCAAATCCCAGCAATGCTGTTGAAGATCAGTGCGCCGGCAATTGCTAAACCCATCACAACCCTAATTAACGAATTATTGGTGTCTGGATACATACCCAAACTTTGGAAAACTGCAAGAGTAGTGCCTATCCATAAAAGTGGGGAGTTAACCTTGGTTTCTAATTATCGTCCCATATCTTTGCTCCCAGTATTGTCAAAAATTTTAGAAAAATGCGCCCATACGCAACTTTGTGAGTATTACCAACAATCTAACTATCTGACCCCTGATCAATCAGGTTTTCGCCCGAATCACTCCACTACAACTGCCCTCCTAAAAGTTTGCAACGACATCCAAACTGGCATGGAACAAGGAGACCTAACTGGAGCTATTTTCCTTGACTTTGCAAAGGCCTTTGACACAGTAGACCACGATATACTACTGCTCAAACTAAAAAACTCAGGTATTGGTGATCGTCCGCTAACCTGGTTTCGATCATATGTATCGGATAGATCACAATATGTCACCATTTCTGACAGTGACTCCCTCCCTCTCCCAGTCACGTGTGGTGTTCCTCAAGGATCCATTCTCGGCCCCCTGCTATTCACATTATTTATAAATGATCTGCCTAATGTCTGCAAATCCTCAACTGTACACATGTACGCAGACGACACGGTAATCTATGTAAACAATTCCGATCTGCCGCAGCTTGAAGCAGTGCTCCAAGACCAATTCACAGAGGTAGAAAAGTGGATATCAAAAAACAAACTCTTCCTAAACACTGACAAAACTGTCACAATGATCTTTGGAACAGGGCCTAAATTACACAAATTACAAAATTCCCATCTACGCATCAAAACAAAATCCAATTGCACACTGACTGCAGTCCACTCTTTCAAATACTTGGGTATGTTGTTAGACCCCAATCTATCTTTTGGCCTCCACATAGAAAAACTTGCCTCTAAACTTTATCCAAAACTAGGTGCCCTGTACAGAAACAAATCTTGCCTCAGCCCTACAGTAAAGGAAAAGATTGTACAGCAAATGCTGATGCCTATCATGGATTACGGGGACGTAGTATATGCACCTGCACCGCAAACTCACCTTAATAAACTAAATACGTTATATAACTCGTTCTGCCGCTTTGTGCTACAATGTATCTACAGGACCCACCATTGTGACATGCTAAAAGAACTAAACTGGCTGTCGCTGGAATCCAGACGCTCCCTCCATCTTTCTTGCCTTGTGTTTAAGAGCATTTCTGGGAAGCTCCCACCCTACCTGAGCAGAATGCTCTCCCCGGCTATTCCCACCTCCTATAACCTCCGATCCAATACCAGCACATTATTTAGCTTGCCTCAATACAAAAAGAAAGCAGCTCGATCCTCCTTTTCCTACAGAGCACCACAATTATGGAACAACCTCCCGCACACTTTCAAACCTTCCCCAAGCCTAATATCCTTTAAGAGATCCCTCTCTACATATCTCAAAACAGAATGCATCTGTCATGGTTGATTAAATACCTGTTCTATGTTATTTTTTTTTTTATTTTTTTTTTATTTATTTTTTTTATTTTCATATATTGTGTATTATTATTGTTTTTTGTATTTTATTGTACCCTATGTTATCAATGCAATGTCTTGTGGACCCAGGACATACTTGAAAACGAGAGAAATCTCAATGTATCCTTCCTGGTAAAATATTTTATAAATAAATAAATGGGAAAAAAAAAATGCCAGTGAATAAGCTTCTAGCAACCAGAAGCACAAAATAATGAGACTTAAATAATGTGGAGACAATAGTGACGCCCATAATTTTTTAGCGCCAAAAAAAGACGCCCACATTATTTGGCGCCAAAAATGACGCCACATCCGGAACGCCGACACTTTTGGCGCAAAAGAACGTCAAAATGACGCAACTTCCAGCGACACGTATGACGCCCGAAATAGAAAAAAAAAATTGCGCCAAAAAAGACGCAATAAAATGAAGCATTTTCAGCCCCCGCGAGCCTAACAGCCCACAGGGAAAAGTCAAATTTTTAAGGTAAGAAAAAAATGATTTATTCATATGCATTATCCCAAATATGAAACTGACTGTCTGAAATAAGGAACGTTGAACATCCTGAGTCAAGGCAAATAAATGTTTGAATACATATATTTAGAACTTTATATAAAAGTGCCCAACCATAGCTTAGAGTGTCACAGAAAATAAGACTTACTTACCCCAGGACACTCATCTACATGTAGTAGAAAGCCAAACCAGTACTGAAACGAGAATCAGTAGAGGAAATTGTATATATATGAGTATATCGTCGATCTGAAAAGGGAGGTAAGAGATGAATCTCTACGACCGATAACAGAGAACCTATGAAATAGACCCTGTAGAAGGAGATCACTGCATTTAAATAGGCAATACTCTCCTCACATCCCTCTGACATTCACTGCACGCTGAGAGGAAAACCGGGCTCCAACCTGCTGCGGAGCGCATATCAACGTAGAATCTAGCACAAACTTACTTCACCACCTCCATAGGAGGCAAAGTTTGTAAAACTGATTTGTGGGTGTGGTGAGGGGTGTATTTATAGGCATTTTGAGGTTTGGGAAACTTTGCCCCTCCTGGTAGGAATGTATATCCCATACGTCACTAGTTGGATTATTTTAGTTTTTAACATTTTAGTAATATAGTGTTTTTTCACCTAATTTCACAACCACTAAATAGCTATGAATGTCTTAACAGTTCAGATTGATTTGCCACTAATATCAATACTGCCACTTTGTTTAGGTGGCTATGACTACATTTTGGCGTTTTTTTGTCTTAATAGGGGGAGGGGTTATCACTCTGTTTGCACTTTAAATTGCATGTGTTGCCATTACACTTTGTCTGAGGAAGGGGATACTCCATCTCCGAAACGTTACAATAAATGTGTGTTTCTGAAGGAAAGACCAGTGAGTGCAAGTCCTTTTTATTTTTATTCATTATTCACTAGCACCCTGGCAGGCTGACCTGGAAGTAAGAGTGCTCATCTATGGGATTATATATATACACACACACACACACACACACACACACACACATATATATATATATATACATATATATACATATATACATATATATATATATATATATATACACACACAAACACATATATATGTATATGTGTGTGTGTATGTATATATATATATATATATATATATATATATATATATATATATATATATATATGTATGTATATGTGTGTGTATATATGTATGTATATGTGTGTGTATATATGTATGTATATGTGTGTGTGTATATGTGTATATATATATATATATATATATATATATATATATATATATATATATATATACACATACACACACACACATACATACATATACACACACATACATACATATACATACACACACACACGTAAGGGCCGTCTTTTATATTAATTGGACCCTGGGCAAACAATTTTTTGGGCTTCCAGTATATTTTAAAACTTTATCTGTATGCTTGCAACTTTGATATATTATTGTCAACATTTCTACTCTCATATTGTATGGTCTAAAACCACCACTGTACTATGGAATACTCTTCGATTAGCTAGAAATGTCTATACAACTTTATTTCACTAGCTAGACAGTGTTAAAATAAGTCAGCAAAAGCGTTTGTGTATTTAACATATTAATTACAAAAGCTCATTAGTGCAAGCTAAAATCTGTGTTTAGTTGACCAGTTAGTTTTCTAAGTATGTCTTAATCATTGGCTGAAGTACCAGACATCTCAATGGCACTAAGCTCACATATGCACTCACACATACACACACTTATGCATACATATGCACTCACACAAACATACACTCACATAAACTCACATACTTTATTTAATTAGGGGTAGTGACACTGAAGCCACTCTTTAAATGCCAATACCTTTTGCCACTGAGGTTATTTTTGCACATTTACCAACTTAAAATAGTAACCACCTGGATACAAATTAAATGAGTACACAAATTTTATATATTTTTCAGGATTTTGGTATTAAATAATTTGAAAATTATTTACTAGAAGTCTTAGAGATGTGCGTTTTATTAGCTACTAAAAGAGATCATATAAAACAGCTAGTTAAAAAACAAACCACAAACAGCATTTAGGAAGAGGAAAGAGGGATACAGCTGCCCTTGGAAATTTACTCCCTGAAATTACATTAAATTAATATATATTTCTGATGATTGCAAGCTAAAGTTGTTTGGGGGTGGGGGGGTTATTTCCTGCAGTGTTTACACTTTCAAGCCCTATATTTATCTATAATTTATTCAGACACTTTGAGGGAGCAGCAAGAGCTGACACGGAAGAAATAAACAGGGGGTACAGAGTATGTCATCTTATTGACACCAACGTGCTCAATTTGCAATGCACAGCCACTATCAGTAATCACAGGTCAGAATGCTAAATAAGCTACCTGCAGCGGTCAGGACAGCACTGTTCTGCTGCTAGGACACATCGCTCCACTATATAAGGGCTGGATGCACTAACCTGTGCTTCTGTGTTTCCAGAGTACGTGAGCAGATGCGCAATGTTTTCTCTTCTGATAGAACACTGGCCCTGCTTCCCTCTCACTCTTTCCGCATGCATAGGATGCTGGGACTGGGAGGTACTCACTCTGGGAGGAAGTGATAAGAGTCAAGGCGAGCGGTAGCGCCCATCGGGAGTTCGCAAACAGTGACTATGTCATATGAGGACCCTGTTCTACCCCCCCCCCCCCCCGGCTGCTGTATGCAACTAATATGCCCCCCCGCTGCAGTGATCACGCACAACATAAGCTGGTGCGGTCCATTTTACAGTATCAGAGAGGCCCAGTCTGCCTCTGCTGCTTTGGGCCCCACAACAAAGACTGTATATACATATATACACATACATACAACCATTATGCATGTCTTTTTATGGAATTAAAAATGCAAAGCTGCCTCCCTTCTATACGCAAAAAAAAAAAAAAACTGCTTTGATCTGCACAGCCAATGTAAGGCTGCACGCTAGAAAATAAGCTGCACATATATACCTCTTGTCATTGACTCACTAGATGTGTTCGGCTACCTCCCAATAGTGGATTGCATTTCAACAAAAGAGAATTAAGCAATCTGATAGAAATAAACTGAAAAGTTGTTAATATGCAGGAAAGAAACAAATATGTTAAAGAGAGACACTTGCTTTACAAAATAGTACTCAACAAAATAAGATGATGATTTTTCTCCATATTCCAATAGTCTAAAATATTTAAATTGCAGATAATTTACAGAAAGCTAATGCTGGTTTCTATTGTAAATGCAGATACCTCAAGAGATTCTTTCAAGTCTCCCACAAGCACCAATTCCTCATCTTCATCATCACTAAGCTGGTCCTCGGAACAATAGTGAGTGCTATACGCAGAATGTTCTTCAATTGCAGCAAGCCATTCCTGCCAGGAAAAAGAATCCACATATCAAAGCTTACACAAGTGCAAGGCATATGAAACACTGTCTGCAAAGACTTTACATTGTATCAGTATATCTGATAGTTGTTTGATATGGTATGTTTTCTATATTTTATATTGCTGTATAATTTAGCCGATTGCTGCAATAGTAGCTCTGATGAACTAGTACAGTTACATGGCATTCAAGGCTAACACCATGCCTCTGAGTGATGTAAACAAGTTGTAGTAAGCTACATGGAAGGAATCTTGTTGCAGTTATGTGTCATTCGCTTACTCAAGTTAGGTACTCGTTATTTATACCTATGTAGATGCAATACACATAGTTATGTGCTGTTCCTTGTATATTATTGGTGCACTCAGTTTGCTAGTGTTCCTGATTTGTGATTTTCATACTAACATTTCTCACTGTGGCATTTTTGTTTTTTTTTTTTTACCAGCAAGGGGTGGAATCTCTTAGTGTTTAAATAGCACTGTTACTCACTTGTGTGTCTCGTCGACTCTCACCACCATGAAAGAAATTAAAGGGACAGGCTACACCAGAATTTTTATTGCTTAGAGGCCATGATCCATTACCCCTGGGAACTAATACCCAAGCTGTGGAGTCCACAAGTAATAAGACATAAGGGCGGGATAAAATAAACCCCAAAAGGAAAAGCAGGGTTTATATGCAAATAAAATGACCATCAGGCAAAAACCAAAATAGACCTGTTACAACTACCTGAAGTACTTTTCTACGAAAGGTAGCCCCAGAAAAAGCAAAATTATCAAAATGTAAAAAAAAAAAATGTAAAAAAAACATAATTTATGTAAGAACTTACCTGATAAATTCATTTATTTTATGTTAAAATATTTTTTATTGAGCAAAACAAACATCACATCACATATCAATAAGCATTAATAACTCAGTACATCATAGTATAATCTAGACAATCCATCTTATTTGCCCTCTTTTGTATCAACTTTTTACTGTTAGATGCAAACTAGTATACGAATCTACAATGTCCAAACTGTTTTGACTTTTTCTTCTCACAATGATGTTTTACTATAGGTATCAGGCCTCAATTCCGGTCTGACATACTGAGTAGTGCATTTTTAACCTAGACATTTTGTACATTTTTTCAAAAAGAAAAACCAAACAAGAAAAAACAAAAAATTAAGAATAAAGTCAAACCAAAACAAAAAATAATAAACAAGAAAAACAAACTAACATGTGGTCAAGCAAAAAGCAGTTTTGTGTGTCATTGCCATTTAATTTATCACGAAAGCTATGTTCTTTAACGGGGGATAGAATATCTATAAATGAACCTTCCCTAGCCTATGTCATTTGTCTTTCTATGTTTTTAAATTAGGATCCCCAGAGAGTCAATACTTCATCACGATTGCATTAACCAGTAAAACCAAATTTTTTGATATGTATCCACATTTCCCAGGATAAAGGCTGCCGTTTCATGGAGTTTGTGTGTCATTTTAATTTTGTCTAGAACCTCTTGCCATGTTAGTGCTCTCTCCCTCCAATACTTAGCAATGCACAGTCTTGTAACCGTGCAAAGTATTCTGATAAAAGTGTTTGTTGATATGGTGGTGATAGTCTGGGAGCGGTATGTTGAGTAGTCCCTGGGACATAGCAAGTGTTATCTGTTCCCCTAATAGTGTACTAAGGTGGTTGGATAAGCATGACCAAATCTGTTTAATTCCACGACACTCCCACCACATGTGTATATAAGTTCCTATTTCATTACATCCCCTATAGCATTTTCTGTTTTTTACCTCTGTGAAGTGGGAGGTTTTTATAGGGGTTAAGTATCACCTAAAGATGGTTTTATAGCTGTTCTCTCATAGATCTGCGCTTATCAAACCTCTGCAGGAAGAGTAAAGTAATTCATACCATTCCGTCACCTCTAAGTTAATGCCTATATCAGTTTCCCACTTGCACATGAGAGGGGTTTTTCCTTCATTTGTTGTGTTTTGTAAAGCTATATATATTCTTGAGATGATGTGTTTCTGCATCAAAACAGCGCAGCATATTTTCTCTAACGTGGTGCTGAGGTGTTTATGTGTATTTGAAAGAAATTTATGTAATGCAGAATTGATTTGCAAGTATAAGTACCACCTGAGGGGTTCTGGTGTTAGCTTCTCCTGGATTTGCGTGAAAGTTAATGGTTTGTTGTGTAGTACTATGTCACCAGCCTATAAGACCCTTATTTGCCCATTTGTCTAATTGTTTCCTATATTCCTTTGGGATAAGATATCTAAGTGGTGTTTTGAATGAGTATTCTGGGATCAGTTTTTCTTTTTATTTAGAGTTCTCCAGTGCCCTATCGAGTGACCGGTGATTGGAGAATAAGCGTGGACTGCCTGCAAAGATACAGAAATGTCCCATAATAGAGCATCTGGGGGTTCAGAGTCTCCCAAGTCCGCTTCCATCCCTATCCAGACTATATCTGTGTTAGACGTTCCTATTAGCGCTGTCTGGGCCAGTCTTGAGGCATCATAATAGTCCTGTAAGTTAGGTACTCCCATCCCTCCCATCTGTCTATGCTTGTAAGCGTTTGAGAGGGGATCCTAGAATGTTTTTTTACTATTAATGAAATTAATAAGTTCAGATTGCATTATTTCCAGGTCTTTTTTTGGAACTAGGATAGGTAGGGTTCTAAACAAGTATAACAGTCTTGGAAGAATATTCATTTTTGTTGCCGCTATTCTGCCATACCATCAGAAGTTAAGATGTTTCCACTTTGCGATATCCCTACAAATTTCTTTATATAGGGGCAAATAATTGATCCCATATAGTTCCTCAAATTGAGCTGATAAATTAATTCCCAGATATTTCATATATGATTTGACCCAAGAAAATTCAAAATTGAGTTCAATTTGTTTTTTTGTCTGAGGTGGCAACGCTATTGCCATTGCTTCACTTTTATCCATATTTATTTTATACCCCGATATGGCAGAAAATCGGTCAAGGATGTCATAGAGGTTAGGGAGAGAAGTTAAGGGTTTGGTCAATGTCAGCAAAACGTCATCTGCGAAAAGGGCAATCTTGAGATCCCTATTTTTAAGTTGTAAACCTGTAATACCAGGCTTTTGCCTAATGCGGGCAGCTAAGGGTTCCATACAAAGCGCAAATAATAACGGAGAAAGTGGGCATCCCTGTCTAGTTCCTTTTTTAATATTTATAAGTTTTGAATGATGCCCAATAGCCCTAACCGTAGCTGTAGGTGCAGAATATATGCCTTGTAAAGCAGTGACAAAGGGGCCTCTAAATTTCATTTTCTCCAAGACAGCAAACATATACCTCCAGTCAATTCTGTCAAACGCCTTCTCCGCGTCCAGTGATAGGACCAGAGAAGGCGTTTTCGTCTTGGTCAATTGGTAAATGGATGTGAGTATGCGTCTAATGTTATCAGGGGCTTCCTTGCCCATCACAAACCCAACTTGATCTGGATAGACCATTTCTGGCAGTATCGACTTAAGCCTATTAGCTAGTATCTTGGTAAAAATTTTGAGATCTTGATTTATAAAAGAGATGGGTCTGTAGCTAGCACACCATTTGACGTTTTTCCCCGGTTTGGGTTATACAGCTATCCTGGCTCTAAGAAGGTCAGGGGTAATCGTGTGACCTTGCATGATATGGTTGGAGAACTTAACCAAGTGGGATACCAATGAGGATTTGAACAATTTGTAGTATTTCCCTGGCAGTCCATCTGGGCCTGGGGCCTTTCCTGGCTTTAAGTCTTTTACCGCCTGTTGGACTTCAAGCACCGTAATCTCCTGATTTAACTTATCTCTATCTGTTTCGGTCAAGGAGGGCAATTGCGTTTCATCAAGAAATTCATGTAGCAGAGTTTTAGTTTGTGCAGACTGAGCCACTTTGTTCCCGTCATATAGATCACTATAATAGTTAGCAAAACAGTCAACTATTTCCTGTGGATGGGTAGTGGTGGTACCGTCATGTTTCTGAATCTATTTTAGATTGTGTAATTTTGTGTTGCTGTTCTAATGTGCTTATTTCGTTTTGGAGTTCTTTCCTTTGACTGGTATATTTTTTAACCAGGACAGCTTTTTCTTTTATTAGTTAAGAATGTTTTGTGGGCTGCCCAGGTTGATATGGGGTTTTCCGTTGTCCCTGTATCAATCTCCCAGTACTCCCTCATTTGGCGCGTTACTGATTTCAATGTTACTGGATCTTTGAGGCAAAAAGAGTCAAAAGTCCATGTTTTAGTTCTGTCAGTAGGTTGTAGGGTACCTATTCTCAGCAGTGTCATCGAGTGATCCGACCATACACAGGAGTGAATGTTAGCCGATTCTAAAGAGGGCTGTAGTATTTGACTTACAAATATGTAAACTTTGTGTATGTCTTGTGAGCCGCTGAGTAATACGTGGTATCTGCCGTGTCTCCGTATAGGGTCTTCCAGGAGTCAATTAAGGTGTGTGTGCTCAGGTGGTCAAGTATCGTTTTGGCCTTGTTATACTGTCTATGTTGTTTATTGGACATTAGTTGGGTACTTGTTCTAGATTGTAAGGCAAGATCAACATTAAAATCTCCTGCCAGTATTGTTCTAGACTGTGACCAATTTATCAGCTGATGCGATAAAATTCATTTCTTTTATATAGGCAAGAGTCCATGAGCTAGTGACGTATGGGATATACATTCCTACCAGGAGGGGCAAAGTTTCCCAAACCTCAAAATGCCTATAAATACACCCCTCACCACACCCACAATTCAGTTTAACGAATAGCCAAGAAGTGGGGTGATAAGAAAGGAGCGAAAGCATCAAACAAGGAATCAGAATAATTGTGCTTTATACAAAAAAATCATTACCACCACAAAAAGGGTGGGCCTCATGGACTCTTGCCAATATGAAAGAAATTAATTTATCAGGTAAGTTCTTACATAAATTATGTTTTCTTTCATGTAATTGGCAAGAGTCCATGAGCTAGTGACGTATGGGATAGCAGATACCCAAGATGTGGAACTTCCACGCAAGAGTCACTAGAGAGGGAGGGATAAAATAAAGACAGCCAATTCCGCTGAAAAAATAATCCACAACTAAAATCAAAACGTTTTAATCTTATAATGAAAAAAACTTAAAATATAAGCAGAAGAATCAAACTGAAACAGCTGCCTGAAGTACTTTTCTAACAAAAACTGCTTCAGAAGAAGAAAAAACATCAAAATGGTGGAATTTAGTAAAAGTATGCAAAGAAGACCAAGTTGCTGCTTTGCAAATCTGATCAACAGAAGCTTCATTCTTAAAAGCCCAGGAAGTAGAAACTGACCTAGTAGAATGAGCCGTAATCCTTTGAGGCGGGGATTTACCGGACTCCACATAAGCATGATGAATCAAAGACCAAGATGCCAAAGAAATGGCAGAAGCCTTCTGACCTTTAATAGAACCAGAAAAGATAAATAGACTAGAAGTCTTCCTGAAATCTTTAGTAGCTTCAACATAATATTTCAAAGCTCTTACTACATCCAAAGAATGTAAAGATCTCTCCAGAGAATTCTTAGGATTAGGACACAAAGAAGGGACAACAATTTCTCTTCTAATGTTGTTAGAATTCACAACTTTAGGTAAAAAATTAAATGAAGTCCGCAACATCACCTTATCCTGATGAAAAATCAGAAAAGGAGATTCACAAGAAAGAGCAGATAACTCAAACTCTTCTAGCAGAAGAGATGGCCAAAAGGAATAAAACTTTCCAAGAAAGTAATTTAATATCCAGAGAATGTATAGGTTCAAACGGAGGAGCCTGTAAAGCCCTCAGAACCAAATTAAGACTCCAAGGAGGAGAAATTGACTTAATGACAGGCTTAATACGAACCAAAGCCTGTACAAAACAATGAATATCAGGATGATTAGCAATCTTTCTGTGAAAAAGTACAGAAAGAGCAGAGATTTGTCCTTTCAAGGAACTTGCAGACAAACCTTTTTCCAAACCATCCTGAAGAAACTGTAAAATTCTAGGAATTCTAAAAGAATGCCAGAAGAATTTATGAGAAGAACACCAAGAAATGTAAGTCTTCCAAACTCGGTAATAAATCTTTCTAGACACGGATTTACGAGCCTGTAACATAGTATTAATCACTGAATCAGGGAAACCTCTATGACTAAGTATTAAGCGTTCAATCTCCATACCTTCAAATTTAATGATTCGAGATCCTGATGGAAAAATGGGCCTTGAGATAGAAGGTCTGGCCTTAACGGAAGTGTCCAAGGTTGACAACTGGCCATCCGAACGAGATCCGCATACCAAAACCTGTGTGGCCATGCTGGAGCCACCAGCAGTACAAACGAATGCTCCATTAGGATTTTGGAAATTACTTTTGGAAGAAGAACTAGAGGCGGAAAGATATAAGCAGGTTGATAATTCCAAGGAAGTGACAACGCGTCCACAGCTTCCGCCTGAGGATCCCTGGATCTGGACAGATACCTGGGAAGCTTCTTGTTTAGATGAGAAGCAATCAGATCTATTTCTGGAAGTCCCCAGATTTGAACAATCTGAAGAAATACCTCTGGGTGAAGAGACCATTCGCCCGGATGTAACGTCTGGCGACTGAGATAATCCGCTTCCCAATTGTCTATACCTGGGATGTGAACCGCAGAAATTAGACAAGAGCTGGATTCCGCCCATACAAGTATCCGAGATACTTCTTTCATAGCCTGAGGACTGTGATTCCCACCTTGATGATTGACATACGCCACTGTTGTGACATTGTCTGTCTGAAAACAAATAAACGATTCTCTCTTCAGAAGAGGCCAGAACTGAAGAGCTCTGAAAATCGCACGGAGTTCCAAAATGTTGATTGGTAATCTCGCCTCCTGAGATTCCCAAACCCCCTGCGCTGTCAGAGATCCACATACAGCTCCCCAACCTGAAAGACTCGCATCTGTTGAGATCACAGTCCAGGTTGAACGAACAAAAGAGGCCCCTTGAATTAAACAATGGTGATCCATCCACCAAGTCAGAGAAGATCGAACATTGGGATTTAAGGATATTAATTGTGATATCTTTGTATAATCCCAAAAACATTGGTTCAGCATACAAAGCTGGAGAGGTCTCATGTGAAAACGAGCAAAAGGGATCGCGTCCGATGCAGCAGTCATGAGACCTAGAATTTCCATGCACAAAGCTACCGAAGGGAATGATTGAGACTGAAGGTTTCAACAAGCTGAAACCAATTTCTGTTAGAGACAAAGTCTTTTCTGTTAGAGACAAAGTCCTGGACACTGAATATATTTGGAAAACCAAAAAGGTTACCCTTGTCTGAGGAATCAAGGAACTCTTTGGTAAATTGATCCTCCAACCATGTCTTTGAAGAAACAACACAAGTTGATTCGTATGAGATTCTGCAGAATGTACAGACTGAGCAAGTACCAAGATATCGTCCAAATAAGGAAATACCGCAATACCCTGTTCTCTGATTACAGAGAGAAGGGCACCGAGAACCTTTGAAAAGATCCTTGGAGCTGTTGCTAGGCCAAAAGGAAGAGCAACAAACTGGTAATGCATGTCTAGAAAAGAGAATCTCAGAAACTGATAGTGATCTGGATGGATTGGAATATGAAGATATGCATCCTGTAAGTCTATTGTGGACATATAATGCCCTTGCTGAATAAAAAGGCAGAATAGTCCTTATAGTCACCATTTTGAAAGTTGGCATCCTTACATAACGATTCAATATTTTTAGATCCAGAACTGGTCTGAAGGAATTCTCCTTCTTTGGTACAATGAACAGATTTGAGTAAAACCCCAGACCCCGTTCCAGAACTGGAACTGGCACAATTACCCCAGCCGACTCTAGGTCTGAAACACATTTCAGAAACGCCTGAGCCTTTGCTGGGTTTACTGGAATGCGGGAGAGAAAAAATCTTCTCACAAGCGGTCTTACCTTGAAACCTATTCTGTACCCTTGTGAAACAATGTTCTGAATCCAAAGACTTTGAATCGAATTGATCCAAACATCTTTGAAAAATCGTAACCTGCCCCCTACCAGCTGTGCTGGAATGAGGGCCGCACCTTCATGCGGATTTGGGAGCTGGTTTTGACTTTCTAAAAGGCTTGGATTTATTCCAGACTGAAGAAGGTTTCCAAACGGAAACTGTTCCTTTAGGGGAAGGGTCAGGCTTCTGTTCCTTATTCTGACGAAAGGAACAAAAACGATTAGCAGCCCTATATTTACCTTTAGATTTTTTGTCCTGAGGCAAAAAGGCTCCCTCCCCCCCAGTAACAGTTGAAATTATTGAATCCAACTGATAAGCAAATAATTTATTACCTTGGAAAGAAAGAGAGAGCAACGTTGACTTAGGAGTCATATCTGCATTCCAAGACTTAAGCCATAAAGCTCTTCTAGCTAAAATAGCTAAAAAAGACACATACCTGACATCAATTCTAATGATATCAAAGATGGCATCACAAACAAAGTTATTAGCATGTTGAAGAAGTTTAACAATGCTATAAGCATTATGGTCTGACACTTGTTGCGCTAAAGCCTCCAAACAGAAGGTGGAAGCTGCAGCAACATCAGCCAAAGAAATAGCAAGTCTGAGAAGATTACCTGAACATAAATAAGCCTTCCTTAGAAAGGATTCAAGCTTCCTATCTAAAGAATCCTTAAAAGTAGTACTATCTGCCATAGGAATAGTAGTATGTTTAGCAAGAGTAGAGATAGCCCCATCAACTTTGGGGATTTTTCCCCAAAACTATAATCTATCAGATGGCAAAGGGTACAATTTCTTAAACCTTGGAGAAGGAGTAAATGAAGTACCCAGACTATTCCATTCCCTAGAAATTACTTCTGAAATAGCATCAGGAACTGGACAAACTTCTGGAATAACTACATGAGGTTTAAAAACTGAATTTAAACGCTTATTAGTTTTAATATCAAGACAACTAGACTCCTCCATATCTAATGCAATCAACACTTCTTTAAGTAAAGAACGAATAAACTCCATCTTAAACAAATATGAAGATTTATCAGTGTCAATATCGGAGGCGGAATCTTCTGAACCAGATAGATCCTCATCAGAAATAGATAAGTCAGAATGATGGCGGTCATTTAAAAATTCATCTGAAATATGAGAAGTTTTAAAAGACCTTTTACGTTTACTAGAAGGAGGAATAACAGACAGAGCCTTCCGAACAGAATTAGAAACAAATTCTCTTACATTAACAGGAAAATCTTGAACATTAGATGTTGAAGTAACAACAACAGGTAATGGATTATTACTAATGGAAATATCTGCGTTTGATAGTTTATCTTGACAACTAACACAAACTACAGCCGGAGGAACAGTTACCAAAAGTTTACAACAAATGCACTTAGCTTTGGTAGAACCGACATCAGGCAGCGTCTTTCCAGAAGTAGATTCTGATCCAGGGTCAGGTAGTGACATCTTGCAATATGTAATAGAAAAAACAAAATATAAAGCAAAATTATCAAATTCCTTAAATGACAGTTTCAGGAATGGGAAAAAAATGCAAAACAAAACAAGCCTCTAGAAACCAGAAGCAACTAAAAAGTGAGACTGAAATAATGTGAAAAAAACTGGCGCCAAGTATGATGCCCACATTTTTTGGCGCCAAAAACGTCCGCAAGAATGACGCAACCGCGTGAAAACTTCCGGCGTCAACTATGATGACATTTTTGCGCCAAAAAAGTCTCGCGCCAAAATTTACGCAATAAATTGAAGCATTTTCTGCACCCGCGAGCCTAACCGCAATTTAGAAAAAAAGTAAATTGAAATTTTTTTTTTATTTTTTTTTAAATATTTTTTTATTTAAATAAGATATTCTCAGTTACAGAGATAAGGAATGTACTCGAAGCACACAGGCTCCTACCACAAATACAAACAGAAAATCTAAACAGTTTTAACATTCCATGTTGGAGTATATGTATAAAATGGAAGATAAGCATAAAACCAATTCTTATCACAAGAAGGAGGTTAGCTGGGGTGGGAAAGGGGAGGGGGGGCAAGGTAGGGGGGTTAAAGGTGGAGAAAAAGCTCTTGCTCAAAAGATAGACAAGGCAGAAATATCTAATGCTCGTTCACCTCAGATTTCGGGGACCAAGTGATGTCATAGCGGGTTTGCCAGTCTGCCCACACTAATTCAAACAGGTCCGAGATATTTAGAGAATAGAAAATATTTTTCTCCACGTTGTAAATAAATGCCATATAATTTAAGATATATGACCATTTTGGGGGAGTATTAGACTTCCATGCTTTGGCTATAGCTGCTTTAGTGGCTGTAAGTAAATAGATAGACAAATAAGCTTGGTGTTTAGGTAGTTTAACAATACCAATGTGAAGGAGGGCATTAGAGGGAGTCGTGGGAAGTACTATACCTAATCCCGCTAGTGTACGGAAACAGGTATTCCATAGGGGTCTCAACCTGGGGCATTCCCACCATATGTGTAGGGAGTCTCCTTTGTTACCACAATTGCGCCAGCACAGAGGAGATGAAGAGTTAAACATTTTGCTAAGCCTAGCAGGGGTAAGGTACCAGTGTGTCAGTATTTTATAATACGTTTCAAAGAGAGTAACACAGTGTAATGCTTTTTTGGTGAGGGAGATAACATGTTGCCATGTCTGTGGGGGTACAGTTCTGTTCAGGAATGATTCCCATTTGAGCAAATGTGGAAGCTTATTCTCAGAGTCCGTGTTTCCTATTAGGGTATAGTGTGTTGAGAGGGGTCTGTGCAGTTTGCTACCTTGTTGCCAAATCGTTTCCCAGAGTGTTCTAGGTAGATGTAGTTCAGGTTTAAAGCCCCAACTGAGAAGAAAGCTCTTCAGTCTTGTATATTCAAAAGTCATTTGTCTGGGTAAGCTAATGTCAGCCTTTATTTCTGAGAGTGTGATAAAGCGCGGGGTTGGCGAGGTAACCCAGAGATCAGTGACTGTCTGTATTCCTACTTGGGTCCAACTGTGGGGGTGAGAGTCAGGTAGGCCTCGAAGAAGACCCGTCAAAGGAGTGATGGGTGAAGGGTGCGGGGCGATATGCGGGTAGTGTCTCAGCTTATCCCACATGGCAAGACATGCTCTTATTATAGAATTACTAATATCTGTGGTTCGTCTTAAATGGGGGGAATCCAGATCAGATCTGGCAAGTATATATGGTTCGGGAGCGAGGCTTGTTCTATGGTTTTCCACTTACTATGAGATTCCTTCGCACCCCATTGCGATATATGGGTGAGCATAGCTCATTCATAATACCTTAGTATTGAAGGGGAGGCTATTCCCCCTCTGTGAAGGGGGCTGTGGAGGATTTTATGCGCTACTCTTGGGGGTTTATATTGCCATATATATTTTGTGAACTCGCTCTGAAACTGACGTAACAGATATCCTGGGATACAGAAAGGAAGGCATCTAAATAGATAAGTAATTTTTGGTAAAAATGACATTTTAAGGGCCGTTAGTCTGCCTATCCATGATATGTAAGTGTAATCCCATTTATCTTTCAGAGTGCGCAGTTCAGATAGAAGTGGTAGATAATTCTCTTTGATCATCTGAGGAATATTGTTAAATATCTTGACCCCTAGGTGTGATATATAATTGGTGGTGCAGTGGACTCTATGTTGGGCTGTAAGGGTGTCAGCTGTACCTTGGGGGAATCCCCAGGTGAAGATTTCTGTTTTATCTAAGTTAAATTTATAAAGGGACATATAGCCAAAGGATTCTATGATTTCCTTCAGTCTCGGAAATGAAGATAGAGGATCTGAAGAAAATATCGTTATGTCGTCTGCAAAGAGCGCTATTTTATGAACAGTGCCATGCAGACAAATGCCATCTATTTTTCTGTCTTGCCTGATTTGTTCTGCTAACGGCTCAATCGAAAGGGCAAAGAGGAGAGGTGAGATTGGACACCCCTGCCTGGTGCCATTAGATATTGGAAAGGAAGGAGAGGTAAAGCCCAGTCCCCTGACTATTGCCGAGGGGGTGGAGTAGAGAGCTTGTATCGCCTTGATAATTTGGTCTGGAAAGCCAAAGGTCTTGAGGACCTCCCATAAGTAGGACCATTGAACGCGGTCAAAAGCCTTCTCTGCATCTAACAAGATTACAGAGAATGGCCTATTGAGTCTAGTAGATTCTGAGCAGATGTTTAGCAGACGCCTAGTATTATAAGGCCCTTCGCGATGTGGGATGAATCCTACTTGATCCAAGTTTATAAGTTGCGGGAGTAGTCTAGAGATACGGATAGCGAATAGTTTGGCATAAATTTTAACATCCAAATTAATCAAGGAAATTGGTCTATAATTAGAGCAGAGAGATGGGTCTTTTTGTGGTTTGGGGATAGTGGTCACCGTGGCTTCCAAAAATTCCCTACTGAAGCTTGTGGGGGACTTTAAAAATGCATGGGACAAGCATAGGGCTATCCTATGAACTAGATAAGTTTATACTGTTAGGTAAGGTCGGGCAGACTTGTTGGGCCTATGGCTCTTATCTGCCGTCAATATCTATGTTTCCCTTATCTCTAGCTTGGTTAAAAACCCTTAGGAGTAGTGGGGTTAGTTCGTTCATATATGTTTTATAGAACGCTGCCGAGAAGCCATCTGGGCCTGGGGCTTTAAAGGGTTTTAAGCACGTTATTACATGTTTGATTTCTTTTAGCATGAAGGGGGATGAGAGTGCTTCTTGGTCATCTGATGACAATGAAGGGAGATTTAAGTTTCTTAGGAAGGAGCAGATATTAGCAGTAGGGGCTAGTGAATGTCCTAAATTTTTTTCTAAATTATATAGTTTCGAATAAAATTTTTCGAAACAGGCACCAATGTCTGAAGGCTTACGATAAATCTGGTTCCCAAATTGAATGTGGTGGATTCTTGATGTGCTCGCTCTGTTTTTAAGCTTATTAGCTAGAAGTGTGTCTGCCTTGTTACTCTTGTGGTAGGTGATCGGTTTCAATCTAAATAAATTTACTTGGGTACGCTTCAGTTCTAGCTGGTTGATATGATTTTTGATCTTTATAATGTGGGCTTTGGTAATATCCGAGGGTGTGTGCCTGTTAAGGAGTTCTAGACGGCGTAGTTCAATATGAGATTTGGAGAGGGGAAGGCCAGAAAGTTTTTTTAGGTGGGCTTGCCTCTTAAGTATAAGGCCTCTAAAGGTGGCTTTTGCCGCACCCCAAAGTGTGTAGTCCCTGACCTGATTATTATCATTGGATTGGCAGTAGAATATAATATCTTTTCTAAGACTTTCCTTGAATGCAGCGTCCTGGAGAATATTGTGTGGGAGGCGCCAGGAGGGTCTCACATTGTATTGTTCTGTTGAGCGAAAAGTCACTGAGACTAGGTCATGGTCAGACCATGGGCATAGGGAAATGTTAGAGTGTTTTACTTGGTCAAGGGTTTCTGCTGAGCAAAAGACATAGTCAAGTCTGGAGTATGTTTTATGAGGATGTGAAAAGTGAGTGTAGTTTCTATCTCTAGAGTGAAGTGATCTCCATATATCATAATAACCATAATGGGCAATAATTTGTCTGAATTTGTGGGACAGCTGAGCAGATGGGGCAGTATGTTTTGTGCGGGTAACTGTTTTCCTGTCTAATGTTGGGTCCCAGGTCATATTGAAGTCTCCCGCTAGCAAGACTCTACCTATTTTAATCCGGTCAACTGTGAGTAGTACTCGTTTGAGGTATCTGGGTTGGTATGAGTTAGGGAGATAAATAGAGACTAAAGTGTAGTCAATATGGTCCAGCTTACATGTTAGGATAAGAAATCTAGATTGCGGGTCTTTTAGGACTTGAGTTTGTTCATAAGCTATTCTTTTTTGTGAATGAGGATCGCAGTGCCTCTGGCTTTCTTAGAGAAGGAGGTGTATTCAAGAACAGTGTAATCTTTAGATATTGAGCAGGGTGGGTTGTCCAGAGATCAATGTGTCTCTTGGAGGAAGGCCACATCTGGGTTATGGAATTTAAGCGATCTAGCCAAAAGGCTACGCTTATGCGGAGAGTTTAGGCCTCTTACATTGTGGGTTAGGATTTTGAGGGGGGGCATAGAGGCCTATAAAGGGTAGACCAGTTCTGTTGAAAAGAGGTAGTCTAGTAGGGGTGGGTGGGGGAGAGGGACAGGCAGCAGGTGAAGGGAGAAGGTTAGCGAAAATAGTTCGCTGTGATGGAGCCCTAGTGTGGGCTACCTATGGGGAGGGGAGAGAAACGAACAGAAACAGGGGTCAGCAGGGTGAACCCTGCTCCGCAGTAGTCACTTAATCAAAACTACAACTATAGGTAACATAGTAACATAGTAACATAGTAGATAAGGTTGAAAAAAAGACTGAAGTCCATCGAGTTCAACCTATACAAATCTAAAATACTTACAAAAAGCTCCAGTTAAGATTAAATAACCCCATTAAAATGTGACCCATTTAATACTAGCAATCATATCCATGAATTTTGTTAGTATACAGAAACTTATCCAGACTATTTTTAAATGTATCTATGGTATTGGCATTCACTACCTCCTTTGGTAATGAGTTCCACAATTTTATTGCTCTCACAGTGAAAAAACGTTTCCGTTGCAGGAGATTAAATCTCCTTTCCTCCAACCTTAAATTATGACCTCTTGTCAGAAACAATTTTCTTGGAATAAACAGAGCTTCTGCCATCTCTGTATATGGGCCTTGAATATATTTATATAAAGTAATCATGTCACCTCTCAAGCGCCTTTTTTCTAAAGAAAACAGACCCAGTTTGGCTAGCCTCTCCTCATAGGTTAATTTCTCCAATCCCCTTATTAGCTTTGTGGCCCTTCTCTGAACTTTTTCTAGTTCTGCAATATCTTTTTTAGCAATTGGTCCCCAGAACTGCACTCCAAACTCAAGGTGAGGTCTTACCAGGGCTTTATATAATGACAGAATTATGCTTTCCTCCCTTGAATCAATACCTCTTTTAATACATGCTAGTATCTTATTAGCCTTTGAAGCCGCTGCCCTGCAT